>NC_043984.1:38445687-38580687 GCF_902150065.1 Myripristis murdjan | reverse complement strand
GTCTGCTGAGCAGAGACAGGAGCCGCCATGGTCAGTACCTGCCTGTCTGTCTACCTGTCTGTCTGTCTGAATGTGTACCTGCCTGTCTGTCTACCTGTCTGTCTGAATGTGTACCTGCCTGTCTGTCTACCTGTCTGTCTGAATGTGTACCTGCCTGTCTGTCTACCTGTCTGTCTGTCTGAATGTGTACCTGCCTGTCTGTCTACCTGTCTGTCTGAATGTGTACCTGCCTGTCTGTCTACCTGTCTGTCTGTCTGAATGTGTACCTGCCTGTCTGTCTACCTGTCTGTCTTTCTGAATGTGTACCTGCCTGTCTGTCTACCTGTCTGTCTGTCTGACAGAAAACCTTCATATGAAACTGTTAAAGTCTGAAAGAGGTATTGGAGCTCAGAGGAGAAAAATATCCCCTCCTCTAAACACCTGTCTGCCTCTCTGCCTGTCTGCCTCTCTGCCTGTCTGCCTCTCTGCCTGTCTGTCTCTCTGCCTGTCTGTCTGCCCAGGCTCTCAGGCTCTGCCGTCAGACAGTGTTTTGTCCAGGATCCTTCAGACTCAGATGTTGGATAATCTGGACATCGAAGGACTTTACCCTCTTTACCGCCGAGTGGAGCAGCACCTGCAGGACTTCCCCAAGGAGAGGTACTACACTTTGTACTGCAGTACAGCATACAACACTGCAGTACAACACATGGTACTGCAGTACAATGCACTGTACTACACGTTGTATTTCAGTATCACACACAGTACCACTTTGAACACCTGTGTACTCACAGTACTACACAGTACTGCAGTAAAAGCTCTGCAGCAGGTTTTCAGACTGAACCGTTAGTTTGCTCTGTCATGATGTCATCCTGAGTGTGTGATGTCACTTCCTGTGTGTCAGAGGTCGCCTGCAGGTGGACGGGCCGTACGGCGAGGCGTTCCTGCAGAAGCTGCAGAAATGTCCCGGCGAGGACGACGGCTCCGTGGAGTTCGCCGTGGCCAAGGTGAGCAACACGGCGAGGGCGGAGCAAAGACAGGAAGCAACATATTAACCTTTCACATGAACTGACCACGCCCACTTTAACACAGGCCACACCCACTTCCTCCCAGGACGCACAGGAGGGGCGCCACTTCCTGTGCTGCTAGTTTTCCTAACAGAAATATTTTGTTTTCACCATTAGCTGGTGTTGTCTGTGTGTTAGGCTCCACCCCCTGTCAGCCAGCTGACCAATCAGAGGCAGCCGTTCAGCAGCTGTCATCCAGGTAAAGGTAGATTTTTTTTTTTTTTTTTTTTTTTTGCAGGTTCATCAGTACCGTGTCGCCATGACCGCCAAGGACTGCTCCATCATGGTCACCCTGGTTCCCAGCAGCGAGGAGGAGGAGGATGATGAAGGGTGAGGAGGGAGAAAGACACACACACACACACACACACACACACACACACACACACACACACAGAACTTTTCAAATGGCGTTTAGACTTGTTTTTATTCAGATGAGTTTTATTGAGTTTGAGCTTCAGCCTGTTGATGTGAACGCTGGTAAAAACCAGGTGACTTGAATGCAGCGTCACAGCTGAGCCACTGGTCCCTGGACAGAGGAGGTCAGGTGACATCAGGTGACATCAGGTGACATCATGGCTCCTCCCTCTGTCCCGCAGGCTTCCTGGCTTCTCCTCGTCCGTCTCCATCTTGGATCTGGACCCCAAGCCGTTCGACAGCGTCCCTCGCCAGCTGCGCCTCGACCAGAAGATCGTCTCCTACTTCCTGAGGACGGCCGCCGCCTTGCCCAAGGGCTCCGTGCCGCGACGAGGCATCTACCCCGCCGTGGAGCGAGAAGACTGCACGCTGCTGTTCCACCCTGTGTGAACCCACCTGGCCGGATGGAGCCGCCGCCGCCGCCGCCGCCCGGCCACGACGCCACGACGCCGCGCTGACAGCAGACATCTAGAATCAGTCCCTGCCCGGTAATCTGCCTAGCAACAGCACTCCTGTGGATGAGACCCGATTCTAGAGTTCAGTGTCACACGGCAGCCCTGCAGGCAGAGAGCCAATCACAGCTCTGCAAGCAGGGAGCCAATCACAGCTCAGCTCTTCTTCTTCCTGTGATTTCTGATATTTATTGGGAGCGGCTCGGGGTTTCTGTCCTGTTTCCGCTTCGCTAACGAGCTGTGATTCACTTCTGAACTGACGGGGTTGTCATGGCAACGACCCCCACTGACCACTCCTTTCTGCCTTCTGTCTCCATGGCAACGCTGCTGATGGCGAAGCAATGAGGACAAAAAAAAAAAAAAAAAAAAGAAAATCCAAATGTGAGAGGAACACATCTGTGGTTTCTGATTCGTTCATGATGTCACTTCCTGAAAAAAATCTAAAGTGAATGTAGGCGGAGCCTCTGGCAGGGCGGTCCCGACATGTGCTGAACCCACAATCCTTTGCTTTCATCTGACATCAGCTCCCGCCAGATGTCAGGCAGACATTTTGGCTCTGCTGACAGGAAACAACTGAAGAAGAAAATTAATCCAATTAGATGATGATGATGATGATGATGATGTTTTATGAATTTACTCCTCAACAGCCTCCTGCTGACCCTGGACCAGCCTGACCTCTGACCTCTGACCTCACAGCCCCATCAGCTCTGCATGATTCTGTTCTAGGGATCAGGTGTTATTGATTTTTCACACCCAAAGTGATTATTAGTAATCAGCTGATTTTAATATTCATTTGTAGTAAATTAGAAAACTGCAGTCAGAATTCAGTTTGACATGAAAAGAAAAGAAAAGAAGCAAAAAAAAACCCCGAAATCTCTGCCCCCTCACTTTGGTCCCGCATCTTTCAGACGGAGGGGCGGAGTCCCATCGACCCTCCTGTCAGTCAGACCGTCTGATGACGTGATGTCATGTGACGTCTGTGATGACGTGATGTCATGTGACGTCTGTGATGACGTCTGCTCACTGCTCTGAGCTCCTGAACCCTGAATGTAACCACAAGGTGAATTATTATTAGTTTGAGTAGTTTTGTTAGTAACTCGTCACCATAGCAACCAGGAGACGTTCACGTTTTAAAACAAGATTTAATGAGTTCAGTCTGCTGATGGACGGAGCTCTCGAGTGAGACGTCTCACTTCCAGCCCGTCTCTGACAGACGGCCATGACAGGAAGCGTGAGGCTGGTCTGGGGTCAGAGGTCAGCGCTGCGGTCTGACCAGCAGGAGGCGCTGTGGGAGAAACACACAACCAGTCTGACCCAGCAGAGCAAGGGCTGCTGGGTAATGTAGTGCCAGGCCAGAGCTTCATGCTGCTCCAGTGTTTGTGCCATAAGTGGCTTGTTGTGTGTGTGTGTGTGTGTGTGTGTGTGTGTGTGTGTGTGTGTGTGTGTGTGTGTGTGTGTGTGTGTGTGTGTGTGTGTGTGTGTGTGTGTGTGTGTGTGTGTGTGTGTGTGTGTGTGTGTGTGTTGCAGACTCATGTTGTTACAGGCTGTGTCACAGCAGCAGCTCTGATTGGCTGCACTGACTTACCTCTAACCCGACGAGCCGCCGCTCGTTCCAACACGACGCCTTCAGGGAGGCTGGGAGCGCGGTGACGTCACGGTGACATCACTGTGACGTCACGGCGACGCGGCTCCGCCCCGGCCGTCCTGAACGTCTCGTCTAAACTGGTAACACTTGACTGGTTCCTGTCGGCTGCGTCCGCCCGGCTCCCGTCGCAGTCCCAGCATGCACTCTGTCGACCAGCGAGGAAACGCTCTGCTGCTCCGCCGTGTGTGATGTCACATTTAAAGGGACATTTCACCCATAATGCATCATTTCTCTATCCAGTCCTCATCATGTGTTTAAGTTTTACCCACAATCCCTTACGGTAAACTCCAAATCTACGCCAGCGTCTCTGATCCAGCAGAGAGAAAACCAACCGAACCCTCTGAACCTGGGACCCGGAGTCTGGGACCCGGTGACCCGGTGAGTCTGGGACCCGGTGACCCGGTGACCCGGTGACCCGGTGAGCCGGTGACCCGGTGACCCGGAGTCAGGGATCAGGAAAAGTTAAAGCCCGAACACGTTCAGCAGAGGAGCCGAAGATTCAGAAGAAATTTAGAAAGAAAAGAGAAAGTTATTAGTTTTCATGTAAACAGGAAACTGTTTCTGACTTCCTGTTTGACGTTAGATTGTTTTTTTTTTTTTTTTTTTTTAATCCTAAGGATTGTGGGTAAATCCTCCAGCACACGGTGGGGACCGGATGCAAACATGATGCATTATGGGTGAAATGTCCCTTTAATGATCAGAGTATGGCGTGGACAAATCAGGTGAATCAGGCTGAGGCGGCTCACCTTTGACCTTTGACCTCGAGCTTCACCTGCCCAGACGCTAAGCGACCAATCAGGCGGCGTCCTGGCGACAGAGGGCGACGGGGGGCGGGGCCGACTGCAGCTGATCTGAGAGCAGTTTGAACTGATGAACTGAGGCGGCAGCAGCGAGGCAGACCGGCTCCGGGCCGATCCTCAGCGAGGCCTTCTGATTGGCCGGTTGACAGATTGTGTGATGATGCCTTCAGGGCCGCGCGGTCACAAGTAACCAAACACGGCAGCGACATTAAGGCTGAATCTGTTCTGGAGAAACGTTACAGCATCGACAGCTGGTCCAAAAGCTGCTGTTGTCATGGCGACGTCTGATGATGCAGTCAGTTAACCCACTGGGATTGGTCTCAACTCCCCATGAAATGACCTCACATGACCTCAATGACCTCACATGACCTCTACTTCCTGTAAAACAGTGACATCATCCTGCTCCAGAGGCTGCAAATCAAAATTTCAGCCAATAAAAACTTCAAATCTGTAAACATCCTCTCTCATCCACCTGTCCCTTCAAAATAAAAGTCTGTTTCTCTCCCAAACTGAGATGCTGTTGGTTTGCACTTCAGAATGCTCCTTCCCTGCACCATGCCCCGCCCACACTTCCTGTTTCAACAGGAAATAATCAAATCAACAAAGTAAGAGTCCATTTCATGGGGTCTTTAGTTCTGACCAGTGGCGTTTGCCTCCCGGTGGGAAAAACTCCGACTGCGGGAAGTCAGACCCGCCGAGCAGCTGAAGAGACGCTCGCTCGTCCCAGCAGAACGAGGAGGCTGGACCTGGACCTGAAGCTCCGTGAGCCCAGTTTGTGTCTGAGCTGGAACCCAGAGCTCCGTTTGAGTTTGTGCAGAAAAAAAAAAAAACCTGGACGGAAACAAAACCCTTCAAAAATAAAAAATGAGAAATGATTTCCTGAGTGAAATGTCCAGACGATGGCAGATGGAGACTCACAGCTCACCAGAAAATAACAGCAAAAGTAAATCTGAGCTTTTCTGAAGCTGTAACCAGGAAACATCTGGAATCTCATTTGATAAACAAGTAAAACAATTCATCGATTTTCAAATTGAAACTTAATTTTCTGTTGATCGACCGATCAATCACTTGCTTCAGTTGTGAGCTGTGGATCTGCATCTGCTCACAGTCAGCATGGATCAGATTCTCAGCTCCGTCCCGGTTCCTCTGGGTTCCTCAGAGGTTCCTCTCCTTCACGTTCCTCTGCTCTCCTCCCAGAGCGAGCAGTGGGCTTTCAGAGCTGCCACATCACTCCTCCTCCCTTTCCTCCATTCATTCCACTACGATATGAACAGGAACTTTCAGAGCCTTCACACTTTCTTCACTCCAGTTTTCCATCAGCCCAATAAAGTCCTCCACATGAGTTTTCCTAAAAGCAGCAGCTCTGTTGGCTTTTGTTCGCCGCAGAAGCAGAACATGATAAAACCTCCCGTTCTGCCTCTGTGTTTGGCTGCTGGCTGGTTTGCGGAGGTGGGCGGAGCTTCAGGATCAGCTGGGCGGAGCCTTAATTTGAAGTTTACCTCTGGCTGCTCTGGGTTCAGTTTGGGCGTCTCTGCCTCGCTGCTGCGTCTCAACAGAAGATTATTAACATCACAGCACTGTGATACCTAAGACTTCTAATACTGCGTGTGTGTAAATAACTGAGAAGAAACTATTTGAAAATACAAAGGGGACGTTGCTGTCTGGCATTTTGTATTTAAATTATTTATTTTTCTAGATTTTGACTAATGAGCTGCTTGCTGTTCCTGGTCCAGCGATCGCAGCGGAGCTCTTTATATTAAATAAAGAATTTCTAAGAGACAGACTCGGCCTCTCGTGTGTTTCCTGCTCTGTTTGTAATCACTTCCTGTCTGAGACGCAGTTTCACTACATGAACCTGAGGTTTTCATCATGTGGCTCTGACACGAGGAAGCAGCTTCACTTAAGGAGTAAAACGTGACATTTTATTTGAAGTTTTAAACAACTGAATCATTTCATTAAACTTCACAGCCACTCGGACTGATATAAAAAAACAAAAACAAAACAGTTCATATAAGCAGAATAAATGGATCTTTATTGATGTTGTGTTGTGGAACCACCGGGTTTCCTCTAACAGACAGACAGAAAGGAAGGATTATGATTATTTATTATGTTTTATGATTTATTTGAAATGTTGATGTTCCAACAGTTACAGAACAAACGCCTTCAAGTTTTAGCCACAGGATGTTTTCCTTTTTCCCACGTGACCTGAACGCAACACATCAGTTCTTCAGTTTGTTCGTTATGAATCATTTGGTTTTGATCAGGATGGACCTGCAGTGTGTGTGTGTGTGTGTGTGTGTGTGTGTGTGTGTGTGTGTGTGTGGACTGAAGCTGCAGGTTAGTCCTGTCTCACACTTCAGGAAGCAGATCAGCTGTGTGTGTGTGTGAGTGTTTGGGTGTGTGTGTGTGTGTGTGTGTGTGTGTGTGTGTGTGTGTGTGTTCCAGCAGAGATCACAGATGTTCTCAGCAGGAACGTCGACACAAAAACATCTCCAGGTGGCTGGGATGGGAGCTGCTGTCTCCCAGTCCTCCCAGTTTAAGCACTGATGGCCTGGATGAGGCTCTCCAGCGCCGCCTCGGGTCCCAGGATCCTCAGCAGGCTCTGGAAGGCCTCTGCAGCGCCCCCTACAGCCCGGGAGTCCATCTGCAGAGCTGAGGGGCAAACAGCAGACAAACACTGTTAATGTGCTGCACACTGTGAGTGTGTGTGTGTGTGTGTGTGTGTGTGTGTGTGTGTGTGTGTGTGTGTGTGTGTGCACGTGCAGGGCGTCTTGGTCTTGACTGGTGGGTCAAGCTCCACATTTAGGACCAACAAGACTTTTATTTTGATATACTGTGTCTAGGGCTGGGATCATATGTAATTTTGGAAAATTTATATATTGGGACAAAATAATTGACAATCAATCATGGATTTTTTTTTTTTTTTATGATATTTACGGTTCAGTCGTGTTGTCCAGAGATCAGCTTCAGGTCTTATTTTTGCCACCAGGAGGCGCCAAAGTGTCGACGTTGAACTTCCTTGTTCTTACAAATAAAGTTTTCTGGTCTGATTTCTCTAAAATGGGTTTTCAACTGGTTTTGTCCCGGGGACCGCCATTATAACCAAGAAGCAACTGGGGGGGGGCCACTGCTTTGGGGGACGTTTGTTTTATTGTGCACCATGCCTAAAATAAAAGAGAATATAGGCCTATACATGTAAAGAAGGCTATTTATTTGCATCAGTGTCTGTTTATTTGCACCTTGTGATAAAAGAAAAACAGACAATTACATAGATGTCGAACTAGGGGTGCTCCCGTCCGCCCCCTCTCCCCCCCCTCTCCCCCTGCACCCCACCGCAGGCGCGAGAAGAGTTTTTCTGCAACGGCAAGCTGGGCTCCGCTTGACGAATCAGGTTCAACAAACTCCGAGTCAGACCCCGAACTCTGAGCTGATCGACTCTGAGACAGGAAACTCTGAGTTTCCGGTTCCAGAACAGCTGATCTGAGTCAGTTTGATCAACTCAGAGTAGTTTCACCTGGAGGTAAGCGCGTGACCCACAGCTGGAAAAAGACAATGGAGCCCCGATTTGACGAGTCACCATGGCAACGGGGATGCGTCGGGCTGCGTTTTTCACCCCAGCTGAATTGGAAATCTGAATGTATTCACACAGCGAGTTTGAACATGTTTTTTTAAAGAAACTGCAACAGCGCTGCAGCGGCAAAGCAGAGGGAGACGGTGTGGGAGAGCATCGCTGCTCGGGTCAGTGCGTGAGTTTAAATGGAGTCCGTTACAATCACAATAATAGGGAATTTAAGCAGGACGGTTTCCAGGACGGAAGTGCGGCTGCTATGACGCAATCACCGTAGCAGCCAAACTCGTTAAGCAAACAGCGTCGGCAGCGGGTACCCACACCTTCCACTGAACTGTTGGTTCCCATGGTGACGCGTCTATGCAGCACGTGTCAAACATAAACACAGACAGAAGTGGATTAAAATTGAGCCATTGTTGGCCTGTGAGTGTTTCATCTGAACTTGGCATAGCCTACTTTGGAGAGGCCTGCCGCCTAAGTTGAAAAAAAAAAAAAGTTGATTCAACAACAAAATGCTTCAAAACTTGTTGCAAATCTACTTTATATTATACCATTCATTTGTGCAGCCTTAATATGATAGAAACAGGCCTATGTGAAATTCAATTAAATGCCATATAGGCTATTGGGACATGGAAAAATAAAAATGAATTGTTGATTAAACAAAAACATGCTTGAAAGGTTATAAACTACACAATGTTATTCCCTTAATATTTGTAAACCATTTGTGTAGTTTATAGGAATGACTGACATGACTCAACAGGTCATATTGCATCAATGACTGTTAATTAATAAATTAAACATTGAAGTAAACAAACATAGCCGGGCTTTCTCTTAGTTATCTGGCTTCACTTAACCAGACATCCGCACTCCGGATTTTCGGTACCATAAAGCTGATCAACCCAGGCTTTTCCAATCTCGATCTGTGCGCGCTCACATAAAAAGGGCGGTGTTTGCGCCATGCGACCAATCACAGACAAGGAAAAATCCACCCGAGCCGCATACAAACAGTTTACCAGAGTCCTGTACCATAAAGCTGGATTTGGTCTTAGCGAGCTAACTTCAGGATTAACCCTGGCTTTTCTGTACCATAAAGGTGGCTTACTTTTTATCGAGCTATGTTGCTGCTGAGTGGGAGATACATTCATTTATTGAACACGCAAATGTTACTATAGTCAAGTTATTATACTCGTGCCGTCATGGTGGGGAAGTCAGATTATAATCCCACTAATTTACGCATTGACACAGTCGGTGATTTTTTTTTTTTTTTTTTTGCCAGCATTCCTTGCAGCTTCAACTGTGTTGCTTTTTGCCTGGATGGTGGATTTATATCCTCGTATTTATTTCAGAGTACTGTCTGCTTGTTCATGCAAACAACGCGCCCAAAGTGCAAAAAATCACTCAGCTGTTCGCGGCGTTGTGTGGCTACGTCGAAGTGTGCTTTGTGCCGTAGTAGAATGGACTGCTCTGCTACGGCAGGCAGGTTTATATGTCGAGCGTCGATCCGCTTCCGGTTACCGTAGCGGACTGCCGTAGCGGCCCATGCTTAAATTCCCTAATATTACAGGGGGAAACTGCTTGAATGGTAGCCTATTCATTTATTTCATTTAGGTGCAATCCCGCGGAGGAGAAGCGCACTTGGCAGCAGCTTAAGATGAAATATAAAAACATTGTTCTTATAATCATCTCCCGACGAATATTTAATTCTCTGCGCAGTAACGCTGCACCTTCATCCACGGGATCGTTGTCGAAAGGACATGCCATGTTCGTGAAAAAAAAAAAGTCACCACTTTACTACTAATGGACTTTTAATAAAGGCCTACTGACTGTTTTTTTTAAAATTATTATTATTATTATTATTATTTATAAATAACAGACAGCAGAACTAATAGCCTATGCCACGCCAAAACTGGCCTGCTGACTGAATGAATGAGGAAGTTAAATCCCGTGTGTGGCTGAAAGAGGGCGGACACAGAGAGAAACTCCAGGTTTCATGAGAAAAACCTGGCCAAGATGGGACGTCAGTGGTGACATGAGGCTTGGGAGAATCTCGATCAACTCCATTTGACATAATTTGGATGGGTAAATTATTCACAAAAATTAATTGTAAATGGAAAATAAATAAGAATAAATAAGAATTAAATCATTTTTAAAATTATTATTATTATTTTCCATTTACAATTTCACGGACCACCTGCAATACTGCCACGGACCACCAGAGGGCCACGGACCACCGGTTGACAATCCCTGCTCTAAAACATCACTGATGATGTTTGATTTGTGACATCATCAGATCGACGAGCGGCGCTTTGATTTTTTATTTTCGCCAAACAGAAACACAGCGACTGGCTGAGAGTTAGCGCTGGCAGAGTTAGCATTAGCAGAGTTAGCGCTATCAGAGCTAGTGCTGGCAGAGTTAGCGCTGGCAGAGTTAGCATTAGCAGAGCTAGTGCTGGCAGAGTTAGCGCTGGCAGAGTTAGCGCTAGCAGAGTTAGCGCTGGCAGAATTAGCGCTAGCAGAGTTAGCGCTGGCAGAGTTAGCATTAGCAGAGTTAGCATTAGCAGAGTTAGTGTTAGCAGAGTTAGCATTAGCAGAGTTAGCGCTAGCAGAGTTAGCATTAGCAGAGTTAGCGCTAGCAGTGTTAGCATTAGCAGAGTTAGCGCTGGCAGAGTTAGCATTAGCAGAGTTAGCATTAGCAGAGTTAGCGTTAGCAGAGTGGGTCTCTGGCGGCTGTGCAGAACCCGTGAGCGCCCTCACCTGTCTCGGGGATTTTGGTCAGCAGGTCGAGCTCTGAAGTGACTCCGCCCTCTCTGGAAACCTCAACTGACCAGTGGACCAATAGCACGCAGCTACAGACAGACAGACAGATGGAGAGACAGACAGACAGACAGATGGAGAGACAGGTGTCAGAGTCAGCAGATGTACCTGTCTGATTCAACACACACACACACACACACACACACACACACACACAGAGCATAAAGTGATGTCATTTACCCAGGAAGCTCAGGGTGGTGAAGGGTCATGACCTCTGACCCGCAGCCTCCAGGAAGAGAGACCACAGCTGGATACTTCTCCTGAGAGACAGACAGTCAGACAGTCAGACAGACAGACAGACAGACAGGTGTAAAAACCAGAGGTCAGGTCTCATGTTGGAACCAGCAGCTGTGGAACGTGAGCGGCAGAACGTGAGCGGCAGAACGCGAGCGGCAGAACGTGAGGGGAACGTGAGCGGGACGTTCTGCTGGACCTCGGTGCAGTAAGGCTGAGGAGTGGAGATGTTTTGATGCTGCTCCACACCAGCAGGGGGCGCCGAGCGCTCACCAGACGCCTGCAGCTGTACACCGGGCTGATCTGAGACCAGCTCAGCTTCAACAGCACACTGACAATAATGACAACAACAACAATAAAACACCAGTGATGCAATAACAAGCAGAAGAATGATGAAGAATAATAGAAAAGAATAGAAGAAGAATAAAACCCAGTTTCACTGTGTGTGTGTGTGTGTGTGTGTGTGTGTGTGTGTGTTTAAGCTTCATGGGCTGTGGAACGTGAGGAGGAACAAAAGGAGAACCATCATCTGACGCAGAGCTTTAAAGACCCGCAGGTCCTGAGAGGCCCAGCAGCTGCAGAGGGCCGGGTCCCCGAGGGCCGGGTCCACGGGGGCCGGGGCCCCGAGGGCCGGGGCCCTGAGGGCCGGGTCCCCGAGGGCCGGGGACTGGACAAACATCCCATAATAACCTGGCAGCAGATTGGAACTGAAGAGAGAAAGCCAGACTCTGAGTTCAGGCTCTAGATCAGTGTTTCCCAAACTTTTTTTCTGGGGACCCATTTTTTAAAAATGACAAAACACTGCGACCCAAATCACAATGTAGGTTTTATCTATAAATCACAAGAGCAAACTTGTATATAAATTGCCATTTCTGGCCATTTTTAGTGCCATTTCCACATCACTTCATCTTGAATAGGTGAAACAGCCATCTCAAAAAGATATAGATTGTTCTCTTGTTGGGTAGTAGTGTGTTTATCCGGGGCTCTTTTTGATCAGCCAAGCAGCCATTGTGGCTGGCTGCGCGCGAATTACGGCGAAAATATGGCGGAAACACACTATTGGTGATCTGAGCGGAAAGTGCGAGAATGGTTTAAAAAAAATAAAAAAGATAAAAAAAATAACGAGCTCCCTCATGTGGCTAAAAGGTGTACTGCAGATATAGATCTTAAATAGGCTAGACTGGACATGGAAGAAATACCGTATTGATCTGAATATAAGACGACCCCGATTTTAAGACGATCTTTTTCAAGACCCTTTTTTGGAAATATGCTTTTTATATGGACATTCTGCGACACCAGCCCATGCTAGCTTTAAACTCAGTGCGGGGGATGTTGAGCTCTGTGGCAGCTTCAGGTGCTTTTTGCTGCATCACAGCCCTCGTAACGGGCAGTCCTTCACTACGTTTCTCATTCACAAAATCGCACACCCTCCTGTCAGTCTCGTTGAATCGACCAGTTTTTGGACCATGAAAAGCCCTTCTCTGGCTGTGGGTATATATATATATTATTTTTTTTAGCTCTTCTTTCTGAGACCGCCACCGTCTCACATTGCACTCAGGGCCAGGGTTAAGGGATGTTTATTTACCTTGACAGTTTTGGAGGTAACTTCAGAAAGCGTCCAACTGACAGCCGGAGCGGCATGTCAGCTGGCTGCCACATTCAACCGGGTGGCGACGCACACCGGCCGGCCCACCTGATGCCGGGCCACGCCCACCTGATGCCGGGCCACGCCCACCTGATGCCGGGCCACGCCCACCTGATGCCGCCCGGTGCCTCGGTCGGCACCGCGCCCACCCGGTCAGGTCTGCCGGATCTGACAGGTGAGCGGCGCACACAGACTGCCATATATACCTTTCATCATAAATCAACTTTTTTTTTTAAAGCGGTTGCAGCAGCACCACGGACAGAGACACAGACAACATGGTTGATTATTGATTGCGCGACGCGGCCATTCGCCGGTAATCGAGCCGCGCATTAAACGATTTTGCGGAGGCAGGAGGACAGTTGCATGATTTACGTTGTATCTGTTGATGGTCTGTGCCCTTGGCCAGGTGACATCAGGACCAATCACAGACAGGGGGAGGAGTCACAGGTACCTGACAGAACCTAAATCACTTGCTGTGTCTCAAATCGCGCACTTCCGTTAGTGCACTGTCTGTGAGTACACTTAGCTGACAGTACACTTACCGGCACAGTGCGCGAATTTTGACAGTGAAGGGCGTCTCAATTGGCGCACTTCCCATTGTGCACTTACCAGAAATGACGATCGCCACAGTCAGCATCAGGCGAGCCGACCACGGCACTGGCCGCTCACCTGTCAGATCCGGCAGACCCGACCGGGTGGGTGCGGTACCAGCCGGAGCCGCGGCCGGCCCGCCTGATGCCGACCGGAGCCGTGGCCGGCTTTGGTTTTCGGTGGTAAAGTTATCCAGAAGTAGACGTGTACACATCCTATCTTCAAAATAAAAGCATCACCACTGCTTCTAATGTATGAGGTTTTTATTTTTGTAAACAACCGGAAGTGACTGTACTTTACACAATCGCTAGCTTGAGAGTTATCCGAAAACGTCGAAGCAATTTTCAAAACAGACGTTATTTGGACAAACTGAACACATATTTGGAATCTACGTAGTTACTTTCTCGCCTGAAAAAAAATTAAAACTTAATAAAGTGACATATTAACAGCCGTAAAACGAAAAGTAAACTCAGCTTTTTTAGCTAGCTCCTTCCGGTCAGTGGTGCCGTCAGGGTGAGAAGTGTCCATCGCTCCACACTCAACTTTTTGACCGTTTTGAGTGAACATCCGGGCATTTACAGTGCACTGCATTTTGTTAGTATTTTGTTAATATTTCCAGTGTGAACGCACTTATGCACTCAAAATACTAAGTGTAAGTGCAGAAGTGCGCGATTTGAGACACAGCAACTGTCTTTTTGCCCTAAAGGTTCTACCTGAGGAGAAGGAACCACGAGCTTCAGGTCGGGTGACGTCACCCGTCCGTCAGGTGATCATTTTCATTCATTTCTGCATTAAGGTTCTTTTACTGTCTTTCCTTTTCTTGTGATTTGATTTTGTGTTTACATCCTTTCCTGTTTGCTTTAGTTCCCTCTCATCTGTTTTCTGTCGCTGTCCCCACCTGATGACATCAGGGAGGCGGGGCTAATGACCTGCTGTGCGGCAGAATGTCCAAACAGCGGCTCAGATTTCCACCAAATGTGGCGGGAAGGTTGATGAAGAAGCCGATTAAGAAGTTCTGAACTTTTCACTGCCCTTGGTCCAAGTGGGCGTGGCGGGGGCGGGGCGTGGTGTGGCATGGGGGGGTGGCAGGGGGCGTGGCTTAAAACGAACAGTCGCAGAACTTCCCGACAGATCAGTGGAACCCCACGACGTTTGTCCCCCGCTGAGGAAATTCTGAACTCATCACAGGGACTTGGCCACGCCCACTTCTGGTTGACGTCTGTTTGACAGATTGTGGGTGTGGCACCACAGGTGGAGGACAACATGTTTACTTGTTCTTTGTTTTGTTTTTGTTTGTTACCTGCAGTATTCACTCAGGTGTGAACAGTGCAGGTCACAGGTGTGTTGCTCTTTCTGCTCCTCTGCTCTTCAGTCTGATTGGTCAGGCGTCCTCAGGTGTTTGGGTGAGTCTCTGGTCACCTGGGTGAGCGTCTGGTCACCTGGGTGAGCGTCCGGTCACCTGGATGAGCGTCCGGTCACCTGGATGAGCGTCCGGTCACCTGGGTGATGACAGGTCACCTGGGTGAGCGTCCGGTCACCTGGGTGAGTGTCCGGTCACCTGGGTGAGCGTCCGGTCACCTGTGTGATGACAGGTCACCTGGGTGAGCGTCCGGTCACCTGGGTGAGCGTCCGGTCACCTGGGTGATGACAGGTCACCTGGGTGAGCGTCCGGTCACCTGGGTGAGTGTCTGGTCACCTGGGTGATGACAGGTCACCTGGATGAGTGTCTGGTCACCTGGGTGAGCGTCCGGTCACCTGGGTGAGCGTCCGGCCACCTGGATGAGCGTCCGGTCACCTGGGTGATGACAGGTCACCTGGGTGAGCGTCCGGTCACCTGGGTGATGACAGGTCACCTGGGTGATGACAGGTCACCTGGGTGATGACAGGTCACCTGGGTGAGCGTCCGGTCACCTGGATGATGACAGGTCACCTGGGTGAGCTTCCGGTCACCTGGATGAGCGTCCGGTCACCTGGGTGAGCGTCCGGTCACCTGGGTGAGTGTCTGGTCACCTGGGTGAGCTTCCGGTCACCTGGATGAGCGTCCGGTCACCTGGGTGAGCGTCCGGTCACCTGGGTGATGACAGGTCACCTGGGTGAGCGTCAAGTCACCTGGGTGAGCGTCCGGTCACCTGGATGAGCGTCCGGTCACCTGGGTGAGCGTCCGGTCACCTGGGTGAGCGTCCGGTCACCTGGGTGATGACAGGTCACCTGGGTGAGGACAGGTCACCTGGGTGATGACAGGTCACCTGGGTGATGACAGGTGAAGTTCCTGTGAGCTGAAGTTGCAGAGTTTCCGGTTCGCTGCTTCTCACTGGTCTGTTGTCATGGCAACCACGCCGGAGACGGCTCAGCGCACTCCGACCCAAACGGCGAACCGGACGTCCCGCTCGGTTCCGGGAGCTTCTGGTCTCGGTTCAGGCGGCGGCCATGTTGGCTCCTCTCAGCCACAGTTTCAGTTTCCTCCCGCCGGCTCTGACCTCAGATCTGCCTCTGACTCGCTCTGCTGCTGGGAAACAAGCCCTGGCTTTCCTTCAGCGCTCTGCAGTCTGCTCTACACCGCTCAGCTCGACGCTCTGACACACACACACACACACACACACACACACACACACATCTCCTTCAGCTGCTGGCAGAGTGGAGGAGAACCGAGGGACCGGGAGGAACCTGGACTCTGAGCTGGTAACGTAGAGAAAACGTCCCGTCTGTCTGTCTGTCTGCTCAGCCCCTCCCCCTCATGTCTGCCTGCCTGTCTGTCTGTCTGCTCAGCCCCTCCCCCTCCTGCCTGTCTGCCTGCCTGTCTGTCTGTCTGTCTGTCTGTCTGTCTGTCTGTTAGAACCGTCTGTCTTAACGTGCTGGGGAAGGCTCGGGGGTTGTTTCCAGTTGCATGCTGGGTAAACATGGATGCCACAGAGTTGTTTTTTGTCCTGCAGGTTTGATATGTTTTCATATCAGAGCTGACAAACACTTTCACTGCTGATTAATGTCAAATTATTTTTCTGATTAACGGATCAAAAGTCTACAAAATGTTAAAACACTGACAAAGAGCCCAGTGTGACTTTTTAAAGTGATTCCCATGGTCTTACCAGCAGCCAAGAAATAAATGAATAAAATAAAAAGTCACTAAAATAAGAAAAACATCATTTTTATTTTGAGAAATCTACAAATAATAAACATTTGATATGTTCCCATGAGGAACGACTAAAACCACTGAGGCTTCAGTTTGTTCTGTTGTTCTGTAAACCATAAACATCCTCTAATTATTATACTTCATGACTGTTATTCATGCAGCCTGGACGTGTCTCTCGTGTGTGTGTGTGTGTGTGTGTGTGTGTGTGTGTGTGTGTATTTGCTGCTGCAGCGACCTGATTCCCCTGCGGCTCCATCAGAGAGGTGAAAAGGCTCAAACCTCCTGAACAAGGCATTTATTCTACAGCTCAGTTCTAAAGTCTTGCTTTTTCTCCCAACCAGGTAAGTAATCTGCTTGTCGGGTGACATAATCTGAGATAATCAATCAATCAATCAATCAATCATACTTTATTTGTCCCACAAGGGGAAATTCAGTCCCACTGGTTTCCAGGGCGGTTTCATTCGTTTCAGGATTGTTTGTGAAGACGAGGCAGAAAGAGGCAGATCAGCCAGCAGGATCGACAAAATGACACTTGATTCAAGAAACTTCTGGAAACAAGTGGGATTATAATCTGGGAAATCTGCCCTTTTTTTTACCTTGTTGGATGAAAAATAACGAGTTAAGGAGACTTTTGGCAGAGCGGGATGAGCTGAAGGGTGAAGGTTCGGTGTGCTGCCGCATCACTCTGCAGGACACTGAGCAAACAACTGGGATTATCTCATCCCACTGGCAGATTACTGACCTCGTTGGAGGGAAAACATGTGAACAGTGAAGAGGAAAGACGAGAAAGGCTGAGAACTGAAATCAGACGAAACAGAGTCGTGTTGCCATGAAGAGTTTGGACGTCACGCATCCGGATGGAAGCTTCAGACTCCAAACTGTCTGCCTTTCAAAGTACAGGAGACACACACACACACACACACACACACACACACACACACACACACACACACACAGGGTTATTTTTATCCCCAGCTGTTCTGGTGGAGGTCTCTCCATCTGAGCCTGCTCATCCAGGAACTGAACTCATCTGAATAGTTTCCATTCTTTCACCCCCCCTCCCTTTTCTTTTCTCCTCTCTCTCTCTCTCTCTCTGTCTCTCTCTCTCTCCAACAGTTCTGGCTTCCCATTGGCTCAGGGTGGGGTGGGAGGGTCTTGGTGCTGACTTCCTGTCTGTCAGACCTCCGGGCAGCAGAGAAATGGGAGTTTGGGAAAATCAAACCTCAGCTGCCGAGTTCAAGAACCAAACAAACAAACACAAAGACAAGAACTTAACTCTTTCCAAAGTGAAAAATCTCACAGTATTTAGAAAGTTTTATGCATATAGCCAGCTTACACACACACACACACACACACACACACACACTTCATGTTCAGCAGGTTGCAGTTTGACACAAGCGACTGTCAACATTTGAATAAAGAGAAAATGTGCAGGACGTTCCTGTTGGGGGCGCCGAGGTGCTGCCAGGCCAGCCCCCCCAGGGCGTCCTGGGTCTGCACTGAGGAACCCTCCACAGAGGAACCCCTCCACACAGGAACCCCTCCCAGTCAGACCTGCCCAGAACCCCTCTACACAGGAACCCCTCCACAGAGGAACCCCTCCACAGAGGAACCCTCCACAGAGGAACCCCTCCAGACAGAGGAACCCCTCCAGACAGAGGAACCCCTCCACACAGAGGAACCCCTCCACAGAGGAACCCCTCCAGACAGAGGAACCCCTCCAGACAGAGGAACCCCTCCACACAGAGGAACCCCTCCACACAGGAACCCCTCCACAGAGGAACCCCTCCAGACAGAGGAACCCCTCCAGACAGAGGAACCCCTCCACACAGAGGAACCCCTCCACACAGGAACCCCTCCACAGAGGAACCCCTCCACACAGGAACCCCTCCACACAGAGGAACCCCTCCACACAGGAACCCCTCCACACAGAGGAACCCCTCCACACAGGAACCCCTCCACAGAGGAACCCTCCACACAGGAACCCCTCCACACAGAGGAACCCTCCACACAGAGGAACCCTCCACAGAGGAACCCCTCCACAGAGGAACCCTCCACACAGGAACCCCTCCACACAGAGGAACCCTCCACAGAGGAACCCCTCCACACAGAGGAACCCCTCCACACAGAGGAACCCCTCCACACAGAGGAACCCCTCCAGACAGAGGAACCCCTCCACACAGGAACCCCTCCACAGAGGAACCCCTCCAGACAGAGGAACCCCTCCAGACAGAGGAACCCCTCCACACAGAGGAACCCCTCCAGACAGAGGAACCCCTCCACACAGAGGAACCCCTCCAGACAGAGGAACCCCTCCACACAGAGGAACCCCTCCACACAGAGGAACTCCTCCACAGAGGAACCCTCCACACAGGAACCCCTCCACACAGGAACCCCTCCACACAGAGGAACCCCTCCACACAGGAACCCCTCCACACAGGAACCCCTCCACACAGGAACCCTCCACAGAGGAACCCCTCCACACAGGAACCCCTCCACAGAGGAACCCCTCCACACAGAGGAACCCCTCCACACAGAGGAACCCCTCCACACAGGAACCCCTCCACAGAGGAACCCCTCCACACAGAGGAACCCCTCCACACAGGAACCCCTCCACACAGGAACCCCTCCACACAGAGGAACCCTCCACACAGAGGAACCCCTCCACACAGGAACCCCTCCACAGAGGAACCCTCCACACAGGAACCCCTCCACACAGAGGAACCCTCCACACAGAGGAACCCTCCACACAGGAACCCCTCCACACAGAGGAACCCTCCACAGAGGAACCCCTCCACAGAGGAACCCCTCCACACAGAGGAACCCCTCCACACAGGAACCCCTCCACAGAGGAACCCTCCACACAGGAACCCCTCCACAGAGGAACCCTCCACAGAGGAACCCCTCCACAGAGGAACCCTCCACACAGAGGAACCATCCACAGAGGAACCCTCCACAGAGGAGAGGAACCCCTCCAGACACAGGAACCCCTCCACAGAGGAACCCCTCCACACAGAGGAACCCCTCCACAGAGGAACCCTCCACAGAGGAACCCCTCCACACAGAGGAACCCTCCACAGAGGAACCCTCCACAGAGGAGAGGAACCCCTCCAGACACAGGAACCCCTCCACAGAGGAACCCCTCCACACAGAGGAACCCTCCACAGAGGAACCCTCCACAGAGGAACCCTCCACAGAGGAGAGGAACCCCTCCAGACACAGGAACCCCTCCACACAGGAACCCCTCCACAGAGGAACCCTCCACAGAGGAACCCCTCCACAGAGGAACCCTCCACACAGAGGAACCATCCACAGAGGAACCCTCCACAGAGGAGAGGAACCCCTCCAGACACAGGAACCCCTCCACAGAGGAACCCCTCCACACAGAGGAACCCCTCCACAGAGGAACCCTCCACAGAGGAACCCCTCCACACAGAGGAACCCTCCACAGAGGAACCCTCCACAGAGGAGAGGAACCCCTCCAGACACAGGAACCCCTCCACAGAGGAACCCCTCCACACAGAGGAACCCTCCACAGAGGAACCCTCCACAGAGGAACCCTCCACAGAGGAGAGGAACCCCTCCAGACACAGGAACCCCTCCACAGAGGAACCCTCCACAGAGGAACCCTCCACAGAGGAGAGGAACCCCTCCAGACACAGGAACCCCTCCACAGAGGAACCCCTCCACAGGGAAGCTTCCTGACTACATTCCCAAAATAACTGACTCAGCCTCAACATGGCGGAGCGGCGGCTCTGAGCTCCTCCCCCTCCTCCTCCCTCTGCTGCTGCTCAGGCTCTGCTGCCGCCCTCCATGCCGTCCTGAGGAGAGGTGTTGCCATGGCAACCAACAACATTCAGAGCCTCCTGCGTTTCAGGATCTCATCCAATGCAGTTTTCCCTTTGGCTCCGCCTCAGGCCCTGCCTCCTCGACCAGAGGCTCCACCTCCTCGTCTAGAGGCCCCGCCTCTTCCACAGGGGGCTGGTCTGTCAGGTGGAGAAGCTCCTCAAAGTCGGACCATGTCTTCAGGTCAGACCCTGCCCAGGTGCATCATGGAGCTCTGGCTCCAGGTGCACTGATGGTCTGCTTCCAAAAACAAAACCCCTCCCAGGATCAGATCAGGTGGGACGTTCCTCCCAGTACGCCACTCTCTCCTTCACCAGTACCAACAGCAACATGGCGGCGCTCAGGTGGGCGGGGCTAACAGGTCCCTCCACCTGCTGCTTCTCCTCCTGGACGTCTCCACTTTCAAACTTTGTCTAAGCTGCTCCAGCAGGGGGCCCCGCTGTCCCTGCCTGGGTGAGGGGCCTCTGGAATCTCCTTCCATATTCTTTAATAATCTCTAACGTGTTATTCTTTTTCTTACCTGTGTGTGTGTGTGTGTGTGTGTGTGTGTGTGTGTGTGTGTTTACCTGCTGTTCTGTAAAAGCTGCTTTGTGAGTCATGAATCCCTCACAAAGCAGATATCAGGTGGCTGCTGACACTGGATGCTGTTTTGACAAACTGAGAGACAGCTTTCCCATCATGCACCAGGGCATAGCTATAGCACATTTATTACTGTTATTTAGGCTGATGTGGGAGCTCTGGCACGATCTGCACTATTCACACTGAATCAGACACAAGACAAACTATCAGGTGTGTGAAGGTGTGTGTTACTGTCAGATCTCTGCTTTAATAATGACAGCCTATACGACTAGTCATTAGACGCACACACACACACACACACACACACACACACACACACACACACACACACAGGGCAGGGGAACCAGCCATTATGACCCCAGCAGGAGCTATATGACGGCCAGCGGCAGGAATGATGGGTCTTTCTGTTTGCGGAGCTGCTGCAGGTGAAACCCGTCTCACTGCTCAGACCTGTCTGCTCTCTGGTTTCTGTCATTCTGACTGGGGGTTTTTTGTTTTGAAGGAAAAGTGTGTGAACAGCTTACAGAAATCTTAAAAAAAATCCTGAAATGCATGAAGCTTCTCCATTTCAGTGTCCTGGAGATCTTGCTGCTCTTCACTGAGACGTCCTCTGGACCTCTGAGCCTCTGGACCTCTGGACCTCTGAGCCTCTGGACCTCTGAGCCTCTGGTCTGGACCTCTGAGCCTCTGAGCCTCTGAGCCTCTGGACCTCTGAGCCTCTGGACCTCTGGACCTCTGAGTCTCTGGTCTGGACCTCTGAGCCTCTGATCCTCTGGTCTGGACCCTGGAGGTGTGAGCGCTGCGGGGATCTGGATCTGGTCTGTGGTGAGACTGACTGGGCTCTGTGGTCTCTGCAGGGATGAGGTGGTGGCTGGTGGCGGCCGCCATGTGGCTGCTGGTGGTCCTGACGGTCCCGGCCACGCAGGCCAAGAGCCGACCCCATGGCCCGGATGGAGACGCCCGCCGGGGGAAGAGGAGGAGGTCTGGACAGGGTAAGACGGGGCTTTCACGCGTTTCCATGCTCTGGATGCTCAAGGTGACTTTCAAACAGCCGCAGGCTTGCAGCGGAGGTCATTTTGCCTCTTACATCAAGAGATATTTTTTTCACAAGCATTTAAACACAAGAAATATATCTTTTTTTTTATTTTTAGATATTTATTTTTTGCTAATTTTCTGGTACTCTGGTAATATGGTAATTCACTTTATTTTTTTCAAATACATGTGAAAAGTGCAATGAATAAATAGTCAAGAAATTATTAGGAAATTTGTAAAAGATTGCAAGAAAATTAGCAACAAAATATGTATTTTTACAAATGACAAGAAACCTATATTTATACTGATTAAAATGACCTGTGTAAAGATCATATGACGCTGGGTCAAGTCTCATTTTAAATGCTTGTGAAAGGCTCATTTTGCTGAGGAGCCCCTGGGGGTCCCTGGACCAGACTTTAAAAACCACTCAGGGTGGGACGCTCATTCTTCCTCATTCATGTTTATTTTAAAGCTCCTCTCAGTAATTCTTCTATGGTGCCATTAATCCAAATTTTTTTCCAAATATGTAAAATATTGTGCAAAAGAAATAGAGAGCTCTACGAAAAAAGTAATGCCTGTCTGCTTCAGTCATCAGGAACAGACAGATTCATTTTTTTTGCTGTAAAAAAAAAACAAAAAAACAAAGAGAAAGGTTTTATCTTCTACAAAGTCTGCAGAGTTGACTTCTTCATGGAGCGCGGAGGTCGAAATGAAATGAAATGGCAGATCAGAGGCATGTTAGGAGAGGAAATCTGTCCGATGTTTTCATGACAAGACACATGAAGAGTCAGCAGAGAGCAGGGCCAGTCTGAAAAACAGGGTTCCTCAGTAAATTCTACCAGGATATCTAAAGGTTCGAAATCACTGCACTGATGTTGGTGGCCGTGTGTGTGTGTGTGTGTGTGTGTGTGTGTGTGTGTGTGTGTGTGTGTGTGTGTGTGTGTGTGTGTGTGTTGCAGGTCAGGGCCAGGCCGGAGGCGAGCGCTCCAGACCTCTGAAGATCAGACTGGTTCCTGGTCCCAGTGTCCCGGTCAGCCCTGGAGAAAAAGGGAATGCTGTGTTCCTGGAGTCCTACAAGAACCTGCCGGAGCAGCACTCCAGCTACAACGTCATCCCAGGTCAGTCAGACCACCGACACACACCACGCTCAGACCTCCAGCCCACACCGACCTGCAGGCTCTGCAGCCAGGTGCTGCTCAGTTTGGCCATTATCTGGAGGTCGACTCTTCTCTCGGCACAGACAACACACCAAGACGGTTACCAACTGCATATTTTTAAAAAGCGAGTCGCGTCTAGGCAACCCAAATGTATTGAAGCTTGTTGATCTGCGATTTATTGCAAGAGAGTTTTCAATCTCACCGACATCATTCCGAGACACCAGTAGCACAGAATCATCAGCAGATAACCAAAGCTTGCATTTCCTTTATAAACATAAGAAAGAAAAGAGGCTCTAAAATAGAGCCTTGTGGCACCCCGCGCGTAATATCCTGAGGTTCTGATAGAAAACTTCAACATCTCAGACTTGAGGTAGAAACAGTACAGTATGATTCACTGAATGAAAGGCTTAGTGCTTATCAAGTGACATCATGCCAACATTATTTATTTATTTATTTGCTGGTAAGATTTTAATAACTTCCTGGTAAAAGTTTCTGAGTTTATTTATTTATTTTTGTCATTTTCTTGTACTTTTTTTTTTTTTTTTTTTTTTTTAAATATTGCTGTCTAATTTTCAGGTCATTTCTTGCTAATTTGCTCATTGCTCTTTCCCCCATCTTTCAGACAGAAATCAAAGTGAACTTGCTCAGGTTTCAAAGGTTGAAAGCTTTAATATTCAGAATAATGATGACAAAGAAGCCAGTGCCGGGAAGAGTCACTGCTGAGGAAAAATTTGGTGTTGGCATCAATATTTATATGACACATCTTATGCCATTTCTGGCCTAACGACGTGTTGTAAGACCACACATCATGTGTTACTTCAACTAAGTTTCAGAGAAGTCAGAGTCTCTGGGTTGCAGCATTTTTTCCTGGTTAAATCATGTCATAAATACCAGTTCAGCCCTGCATGCCTCACATTTAAAACATTATAACTGCAGCAAAACAATGAAGCCGTTTTAGTAGGAAAAAACTTACCACATGTAACCTGACACCACATTTAAAAGTGAGATTGTTATTTAACCCTTTGTAACCTGCACAATTTCACTGCACTTTCTTCAAAACATGAGGGAAAAGGTGAGCAGCAAATTAGCAAAAACTTGCAGTAACATTAGCACCCCCAAGAAAGCTATAGTATTACTGTAACATTAAAATGATATATTAAACATCAGATTTCATGTATTTAGAAGTTTTCACAGGCATTTAATATGCTGTATGTGTATGTATGTGTATGAAAGTGCAGTGCAGGAGTGTGTTTGTGGTCATATCAGACCAAAAACTGGCGCAGTGTATTGCAGAGAAGTGAAGTTTAGCTTTTTCTGAGGCGATGTGGGTTTTCTGTGAACTGAAATGATCCCAGGAGGGGGGAGTGGGGGGGAAATGGGGGGAAGAGAGGGGGTGGAGGGGTGGGGGGTGGGGGCTGATTAAAGGCTGATGCTAAGTGGCGCTGTAAAGCTGAACCAGACCCTGAGCCCTGTACTGCTAACAGAAAAAACTATTCACAGCAGATTGAGACAGGCAGAGAGACAGACAGGCAGACAGGCAAAGAGACATATAGGCAGAGAGACAGACAGGCAGAGAGGCAGACAGGCAGAGAGACAGACAGGCAGAGAGTGGACGTCCCACAGGTTTATGTGGACAGTCTGATGCTGGCAGGTCTTTCCTCTGGATTTCCTGCTGAGGTTTGAGTTTCTGTTTGGGATGGACTAATTATCATTGATGGATAGAACTTTCAAGAACTGAAAAATAATGTTAATAATAATTCTAATAATGACAAAACAGAATGTTTGAAAAAGAAATTTAAATACATTTAAACTAAATAAAAAATGTTGAAACGTGGCCCCGCCCACTCACGCTGTTCCTGTGTCTTTCAGATGGAGAAGATTACCATACTGATTATTGAAAAATATCCATCCCGATAATCTTCTGGGACCAATAATCGATTAATCCCTGTTCTTCATGAAGACTGAGCCTGACACTGATCAGGATGTGGCAACATGATCAGCTGCTCCACAGTTAGCTAAACACAAAATCAATCAGACGGATCAGTGATCAGTTCCCAGTCACAAAGACCTCCAACATGGCTGCCCCAGCCGGGTTCTGCTCCCTGAACCACATGGTCATGTGACCCATCATATCCTGCCACACTGATAAATAAATATGATCAGACACAGACTGGACTGGACGGGGTTTGGGATCAACAGGATCTTCTGTTCCATCTGAAGGCTCGGCCAGGTTTCTCATGTTTCCTAAGGAGTTTATCTCATTGTTTGCAGATGACATGTGATTTGTCTTTTCTTTGAAATCCACAATATTTCCGCTGCACTGCTTTATTCCTGAGAGAGGAGGAGATCCTTGTTGTCTGTTTCTTCTGTCTTATCTACACTCCTGCTGCTTATCACTGTGCTGAGTGACAGACGAGACAAAAAGCAGTGTTAGCTATTGACTGGCTGCTGATTGGCAATATCTTCCCGAAAGTCCAGCTGTAACCAACTTTCTCATGCAAACGAGTGTTGGAGGGCGTTTCTCTGGTTGTGATCAAATGTGAGATCAGATCAAATCAAACAGCAGTGACACTGAAGCATCTTGGTGTCTGCAGCAGGTTTTGTCCCTGGTGACTGTGATGTCATGTAAAAGTTTGCATGTTTTTTCTCTTGTCCTAGTTTTTTTTTTTTTTTTTGGATATATGCAGTTACAAATGGTGATGCTACTGATGCACCAAACATTTCAGCCCTTGCTGGCATTAAATCAAATATAATCAAATCAAACTGTGCATCTGCAGACGCCATTCAGCAGACAGGAGGGACAAAAACAATCTAATTCTGTGTTCACACAAATCAACGGCATGGCACTGTAATGACAAGTCACCCGACAGTAAAGACAGACTCAACGATAGCAAGACAATATTTTACAGAGAAAGGTAAAGCTGTAAAGTGCCTGTGCTGTGATGGAGATGACAGGCTGACAGTATAAACACGGCAGGAGAAACAGCCTGAGCCTCTTAACTACCTGGCCCTGCAGACACAGCACAGAGCATAGCATTAGCATGGACAGATGACAGAGAGGACAGAACTGGAGTAGATAGAAGGGGTTCCTCCTGCCATGTCATGGTAGTTTATGGTCTTTCCTCCTGACTCACTGCCAGTCAGAGCCTTGTCTCATTAAAGCTGCTGTTGAAAGGCGGAGTTAATGCAGAGGGAGGCTGAGATGCTACAAATCACTGCTTTGCCTGTTTCTGACAGCAAAGTACAGGCTGGACGGCTTTAGACTCGCCTCAGCACACAACAATTACTGCAAGCAGAGCCCGCTGCCGGCTTATGACAGGCTGAAGGTGTGAGCCACAGGTTTCTCATTTCAATCCTTAGATCCCCCTTCCATTAAACTGCAGTTGCTTTGTCTTTAAAACAGTAAAACACAAACTGCTCAGTGGCTGTGAATGTGTAGAGCTGCAAGAGCGTGACGCACAAAGTTCAAAGAAAGTACAAAGGCTTTTACAAAGGAAAACAAGCTTGGATAAAATCTGGATGAAATCAAAAGCCGAGTGGAATCATTCTGATTAGAGATTTCAGTTCAGGAGGCTAAATAAAATGATGTCATTAGATGTGTGTTTACATCCCCAAAGTATTTAATCAGAATAGAACTTTTTTTTTTTTTTTTTACATTGGCCCTGCCTTCTGGGAAGCCTCTAATCTGCAAGAAATATAAATATAATATAAATATAATCCAGGCTGAGTCATGCAAATGGTGCCAGGATTGGAGTTTTAGCCTTGTGCCAGCAGCCTTCAAACTTTTCCTGCAGGTTTTTGATTTGCTCGATGGTTCGGTGGATTCTTGCTTCGGTCAGTTACTTGTAGATCAGATCATCTGACTGGTCACACTAACGTGATTTATAATTACCAAATAAATGACATCCTCCTCAGGTGTCAGAGTCCGAGGCTATAAAGACGTTTGGCCGGCCGTCCGTGTGATTTGATTAGGATTCATGAATTCTAACCGAGGAACTGATGAGTTAATTCTCACGGTGTGTTTTATTTCCAGGTAAGCAGGGCCAGTGTGTGTTCCAGGGTCTGACCATGTTCGACCAGGCCGTCTGGTCTCCCAAGCCCTGTGTGACCTGTCTCTGTACCGGAGGCCGGGTGGTTTGTGACGAGATCACCTGTCCCATAGTGCACTGCCACTTCCCCTTCACGCCCGCCGGGGAGTGCTGCCCCGTCTGCATGGAGCCAGGTAGAAACACAACATGTGGCAACAGCATGGTGCAACATGCAGCCGACCCAAAGCTGCTCACAGCCAGCAGCATGCAAACAGTTCCAACCCTCAACCATAACCCTGATGATTAAGAGACAGACCAAATCCCAGCATGCAGTGCGTCAGTTTGAACTCTCCTGGAGGGGCGGAGCTCCATTCTTCCGAACAGGTTCATAGAGAGAGATATTAAAGTACTTAGAGAGGAATATTATAGTACTTTGAGGAGAATACTCTGGTACAGAGTGAGGAATATTAGAGAGAGAGATCATCACCTTCATCCTGTGAGGAAACAGCTGTATCCTGATGAGGGTGCAGGGGGTGGGTGTGGGTGGGGCCTCTTCCAGGATGACCACGCTCTGAGGCCTGAGGGCTCAGTGAATGGTTTGATGACGATGATGATGATGACGATGATGATGCTGTGGCCACCACATCTCAACCAGCTCAACCACTGTAGGAGATTTTGGAGATTCTCCACCACGACCACCACCACCACCACCACCATCATTATCATCATCATCATCATCATCATCAAAACATCAAATGAGGGTAAATCTTTTGGAGGACAGGAGCTCCGCCCCTCCAGGAGAGTTCAAACTGACATATTGCATGCTGGGAGTTTACGTTCTGCATGTTTTGGAAAAGCCTTTGCACCTGAAGGTGACTGTCAGGATTTTAATTCACTGATGATTCTGACCCAAGCTGTGAAAGTGACTCCCGTTCTGTCCATGCATGTCACAGATGATGCTCACATCCTTTGGGCCAATCGGTAACAAGTGAACAAACACTGTAGCGCCCCCCGTAGGCCAATTTGAAAGTGTTTCCTGATGAAGGAAACCCTCAGTGAACTGTTCTCAGGTCAGATTTGACTCTGCAGCATGTTGTTTCCTGTCCATCATGGCTGTGAAAAATGTGATCACACACATTTTGGGTCAGTGTTCCACACATGTTGTGAGTTTGGTGAACATCTAGACGTCCGTACGTGATGAGTTCAGAGCCACATCCAGGGTTCACCTCAACTTTCTGTCAGTTTAATCTGATAATCACTTATTGAATTTGTTCCCTGAATGAGCAGCACTGACAGGAAACTGACCTGAACCCTGTCACACTTTATACTCACCGTCTAACACTGGACACACACCACACGCATGTGGAACCAATGATTTAATCACAGTAACGCAGCACTGACCTGACAGCAGTGACACAAGCATCTGCCTCTCTGCTCTTTACATGCACTGTGCATAAAGTGTCTCTGTAAGTGCTTTAAAGAACATGAAGTCAGCAGGATGAGTTACAGGGAGCTGGAGTTGGTCTGCAGCACATTTCCAGTCTGATGTGTTTGCTTCGCTTCGCTCCGATGGCGACACAACACACATCTGACCAAAGAAACTGAGCAGGTAGAACCAGCACGGGCCTTTGATTCACAGTAAATGAAAGTATTTCTGGGTGGTTGCATTGCCATGACAACAGCTGTAGTGTTCAGTGATGTCACGGCGTGGGCAAAAAAAGTGTATTTGAATAACTTTATTGAAACTGCCATGGTGACGTCAGCAGCAGCTGCTGTTGCGTCTCTGTCACCGTGTCGCAGCTCACAGCAACAACGAAGGAGGAAGTTAAAGTTAACAGAGGACGTTAATTAAAATGGTAATGTTAAGTAACATGGCTCCTGGGGCCGCGTACTGACAGCAGAATTATCTGACGATGAACGGAGCCAGCTGGGGATTTTACTTGGATGTAGTCGTTTTTTGTAGCTACTGTCTTTCGTTTGAAAAACGATGTGTCCACACGTCAGATGGCATGTTCTGCTCTGGTGCCCGGACAGCAGGCCTGCCCCCGGCCAAACACCTTCCTGGCTGTTTGCTCAAGTCATTGCTCAACTGGTTGTTACATGTTTATAATATTAATTTAATGATGTAAATATTATCTGGGGGCATCAGAACATGGTTTGAGTTGTGGGGCAGAGAGAGTGCTTTCTAAGTCACACTGTTAGCACTGAGCTGCATTACAGAGACATACAAACCAAAATGAGCCTTTAAAAGATTAATTTTACAAGCTCACACACAAACGCATGGCTGCTCTTGACAGAACAGCCATGCTAGGTGGCTAACGTTAGGCTACTTACACATGTGCTGATCTTTTCAAATTAAAAGCCCTCTGGTGTTTGGCCCAGCCATATACTAGGTAGTCTTGTTAATGTTAAGGAGCGGCTCCTTAACACGGTGTGGATGCTGACGGCTCATCTGCTGTAGATGCTGCAGTGTGTAGTCTGTAGTGTTAACCTGTCTGTCCACCACCTGTCTGTCTCTCTGGGTAAATCTGGGTGTCTGTCTGTCTGTCCACACCACTAACACACAGCCCTGTCTGTCTCTCTGCCTGTCTGTCTGCCTTCTATTCTTTATCCTGTTGCTCTCCTTTGTTTCTCTCTCCTCCACCTGTCTGGCTCTCCTCTCCTTCCCACTTCCTGCCAATTTCTTTTCTTCTTCTTTCTCTCCACACTGTTGTGTTTTCCTCCCCCTCCTCCCTGCCCCTGCCCTCTGGTTGGCCCCGCCCCCTGGTTGGCCCCGCCCTCGCCCCACAGTCCCTGACCTCAGCCTTGACCTCTCTGGTGACTCCCCAGTTCCCAACGACCCCAGTGACCCCGTGACCCCGCTGACCCAGGAGGAGATCCAGCGTATCCTGTGGCGGGAGGAAGAGGAGCACCGCGAGGAGGAGGAGCGCCTGAAGAGGAAGGACGAGGAGAGGAGGAAGAGGAGGAAGATGAGGAAGGAGCAGGCAGAGAGACAGAGGAAGCTGGTGGAGGAGAGGAGGAGGGAGGAAGAGGAGGCACTGAAGCTGCAGGTAGAGACAGAGGAGAGGGAGTGGAGAAGGCAGATGGAGGAAGAGCAGGAGAGGAGGAGAAAGGAGGAGGAGGAGAGGAGGAGGCAGGAGGAGGAAGACAGGAGGCAAAGGGAGGCGGCAGAGAGAGAGGCCAGGGAGATGGAGAGGAAGCTGGAGGAGGAAAGGAGAAGGCAGGAGGAGATACTGAGGGAGAAGCTGATGGCTCTAGATGAGGAGGAGGAGGAGGAGGTGCAGGAGGAGGAAGAGGAGGTGTGGTTGAGAGGAGATGTATTTCAGATGCCCCCTAAAGAACCTGAGGAACCCGACCTCCCTGTTCCCATACCGAGACCTCCTGCTGCCACTGAGGACCAGCTGGAGGAGCTGGAGGCGGAGACGGAGGCGGAGACGGAGGCCGAGGAGGAGGTGGAGATGGAGGAGGGAGAGGAGGAGAAGGAGGTGCTGGTGGCCAGCAGAGCAGGTCTCCCTCCAGGCTGTGACATCTCTGATGTCACTGTGACGTGTGACAACGCCAAACTCAACCACTTCCCTCCTCTGGCCATCCCCGAGCTCAAGTCCCTGAGTCTGGAGGGTGAGTGCCACTCCCACGCACACTGCTGCTCTTAACACCGCTCCATGCTGCTATTACTGCTGTTATTACTGCTGCTATTACTGCTGCTATTACTATTACTGCTCTTATTACTATTACTGCTATTACTGCTCTTAAGACCACACTCTACTGCTATTACTGCTCTTATTACTATTACTGCGGTTATTACTATTACTACTGTTATTACTATTACTGCTCTTATTACCATTACTGCTATTACTATTACTGCTCTTATTACTATTACTGCTCTTATTACTATTACTGCTATTACTGCTCTTAAGACCACACTCTACTGCTATTACTGCTCTTATTACTATTACTGCGGTTATTACTATTACTGCTCTTATTACTATTACTGCTATTACTGCTCTTAAGACCACACTCTACTGCTATTACTGCTCTTATTACTATTACTGCGGTTATTACTATTACTGCTCTTATTACTATTACTGCTATTACTGCTCTTAAGACCACACTCTACTGCTATTACTGCTCTTATTACTATTACTGCTATTACTGCTGTTATTACTATTACTGCTGTTATTACCATTACTGCTATTACTATTACTGCTGTTATTACTATTACTGCTGTTATTACTATTACTGCTATTACTGCTCTTAAGACCACACTCTACTGCTATTACTGCTCTTATTACTATTACTGCGGTTATTACTATTACTGCGGTTATTACTGTTACTACTGTTATTACTATTACTACTATTACTGCTCTTAAGACCACACTCTACTGCTATTACTGCTGTTATTACTATTACTACTATTACTGCTCTTATTACTATTACTGCTATTACTAATATTACCACTACTGCTCTTAAAACTACACTCTACTACTATTACTGCTGTTATTACTATTACTTCTATTACTGCTATTACCATTACTGCTGTTATTACTATTACTGCTATTACCATTACTGCTGTTATTACTATTACTGCTGTTACTACTATTACTACTGTTAGCATTACTGCTCTTAAAACTACACTCTACTGTTACCATTACTGCTGTTACTACTGCTACTACTATTACTATTATTGCTATTACTACTTTTACCAATACTGCTGTTATTACTATTACTGCTATTACCACTACAGCTCTTACTACTGTTACTGCCGTTACCATTACCGCTATCACTACCATTACAGCCATAACTGCTGATTCATACAGTGTACATTTTGAACACTGGTAGTAGGAATCCTAGTATATTTTATTTTTTTATTGCTCTTTTAGGGAATGCAAAGGTTTTCTTTTTTATATTCTATGTATTGATCCACTTTATTCATTTTGTTATTTGTTGTGATATATATTTATCTCCTCTAACGCTGCCCGGTAGCCTTTATCTTGGGTAGTCTGTCCCTCCTGTGCAATCCTCTTTGATTCTGACCCAATAATCTGTGAGAACCTTTTTTTCAGAGTCCAGACTCGGGGGGGCAGAGACAGTATTTCCTCTCATTTAGTTTCAGTGGGAGAAAACACATCTCAAGGTCACATCCCTCCCATCTGGTGTGTGAGAAACCGTAAATTAAGACCACCTGCGATGACCGTTCATGTTACACAACTGGAGATATCCCTGATGGATGCATCTCCTCACACGTGCGTCCCATTAGCACGTCTCCAGTTTGAGTTGTGTCGGTGTTGAGGCCAGCTTGTCGCTGCAGGTCGCTGGCTCATTCTGCTCATCTCTGCTGACTAAAACACAACATAATTACACTGGAGACGCTAATTTGAACCATTTGGAACCTGCCTAAACTTGAGCAGCTACAGGGATACAGCTCTGCACAGCACCAGCCTCAGACCTGCCTTGTCTTTCCTTTTCCACCGTATGAAGAACCAACCATGAAGGGCAGGACGTGCCTCATAAAAATATTAGTCTTCATCTTTTTGTGGTCTTAACTTCATTTTTTCCTGCCCTTTTCCTCTGAGAAATTTTTAAATTCCCCTTTTCCATTTCTACCAGGCGAGTCGAGCTCCTGCCAAAGTGTAAAACTTCAGTTAAAAGCTGATTTAAACAGCCAGTCAAGTCGAAACAGGGGCGATGCGCCAGGCTATTTAAAGCTATTTAAACCTGCTGCTTTATCATCAGCCTTGGAGGATTTTTTTAAACACACGAGCATTTTTCTCCTGACCAGCAGGGGGCGGCTTTTCCTCTCCTGCTTGCCAGTGAAAAGCAGCGCTCTGTTTTCCTGTCTTGTCCTGCCGGCTGGCCTGGGACGGCAGCGGCGCTCCAGCTGAGGCGACGCCGTGTTTGTTAAACTGTGAACTTCATTCTCCACAAATCCTGATCAGGAGCTGCAGTCCTCTTTTCTGCAGTCTGTTGTCTGGCGTCAGCTGCTTTTATTTTGTAGTCCTCTGATAGGTCGTGTTTACAGAAGTGTTGGCATGGCAACACTTAGACCAATCAAGATGGACAGCCCTGCTAGCTCTTTCAGAAAGTCCCTGGAGCTGAAGTCACCTCCTGGGCAGGGACTAAATCAGGTTTCAGGGACTTTACCTGGAAACGCTAAGTGGCTCCAGTCTGCACTGCGACCACATGAGAGCTGCATGAGGTGCGCTTGATTTACTGTTCCTCACACCAGGTGGAGAGGGTTTGGCCTCTGGTGCTGCTCCACCTGCTTCATCTGCTGTATCCTGTTAGTCATGTCTGGTTTTATTTTCTGTATCTTGGTGTAGTTTCTGAGCCGTGTGTGTCGATCCTCTGATCCTGGTCATGCCCGGCCTGCTTTACCTGGCACACCTGTCCTGTGTGCACACCTGTGCTGTGTCAGCCTGCAGGACTGGCGTTAAGCAGGCCCCAAGAGAAGAAACCGGCAGGCAGACTGGATCAAGAATAACCTAATTTATTGAAACAGTAATTTACTGAATACTCAAAAAACTGGAGCACAGGGATGGGATAAGCAGGAGACACTGGAAACAAACAACTAGACAAGAGACACCTGTGGAAGGTGAAGGAGCAGAGGACTGGAGGGGGCGGTAATGCAAAACGCAGAGCTGAGGTGTGTGAGGCGAGGGAGGCCGGGCACGACCAGGACACACTCAGCTCAGAAAACAGAGAAAGACACAGAAAACCAAAGCAGACGTGAGCAGACAGTGTGTCAGACCCCGGCTGAACCCGGCCATTCACAGTCCGTCTGAATAAACAGAGGCCAGTCAGGACAGCAGGATGTTTCCAGCAAGCTCACACACGTTATTCCCAGCAGCAGCCTAATTAAAACCTCCACACAACTAATCACTGGGCCAAGTCAAAGCACTCACACACAAGTGGAAAATAACTAGTCATTCTTTAGGTTATTGTTATCTTATCACCAGCAGCTTGTCAAGAGCTACTCCTTATGCTGAGAAGCAAGAAAGCTCCAGAATAACAGTAGTTATGCAGTAGTTATATAGGCTGTCTATTTGTTCCACAAGATGAATCACAGGGGGGGGACTGTTTTTCCCCTCACATTTCCCACTCAGCTTCCTCTGTCTCTTCTATCAGCTCCATGCACACCACAACATGGCATATATCTGGGACTCTTTCACCACAAGTCAGGTTCTACTGTCCTAACCCAAACCTTTGCCATGAACCTTAAAGGGATCGTAAACCCATTAAAAATTGGGGATTTTCTTACTTTGTTCTGTCTCTTGTTGTGCAGTTTGTCTGTCTTGGCTCCTAGTTGTGTTTAACTTCTGCACTGCAGGTAACAACATCGACAGCATCCCAGAGGAAGCCTTCAATGGGATCCCCAACCTGGAGTGGATCAACCTGGGAAAGAACAAGCTCACCTCCGCCGGCATCGCTGCTAAAGCCTTCAGTGTAAGACCAGTTAGCTCATGTCCAAACCAAATGGACGACGTGATGATCACTGATCCACAGCCGATCGCTCGCTCGAGGGACACAGTGATAATGAAGCTAGCCTGTTCCCTGACTGAACCTAGCAGAACGTACAACAGACCTTGAAACGTGTCTAGACCTCTAATGAACCGTTCTTAAAACTGTTTACACACACCTACTGTAACTTATCCTTTACTTAGCTGTGGTGAGTTAATTATATTGGGTTTCAGCCAGACATACGTCTACTTACGATATAAATAATGATAATACTAAAATATAATGAAGCTATATTGCACGCCTTTATTAAATGGGTATCAAATTTCGTGTATTCATAAATGGATAAAGGAGTATCTGAAATGCTGGAGCTTGGATGGCTGTGTAAAACCATGAGAGCAATCCAGAGTTGTGTGGTTTTGTCATAAAGTGAGTATAATCTCTCCATTTTTCAAATTAGTCACTGTGGTACAAAAGGGTCGGTAAAACGTTTTCACACTGTGCCAACAATAATCTTTCTGCTTTTTATTTTTTTCTCTCACTGTTTTAATCTCTTACTCTCACAAAAAGCCCTTCTAAACAAAAGTAGAAAAAGCATCTACTATAAACACCGATACTAGCATGAGATTGCTGTTCTCACTTTGTCTATGTAAACTGTATCTGTCTCTATCAAATAAACCATCAATATTGGTGTGTGCATCAGGGTCTGAAGCTGCTGAGGCGTCTCTACATGGACGGGAACCTTCTGGAGGCCGTGCCCTCCGACCTCCCCCCCACCCTGCAGGAGCTGAAGATCAATGAGAACAGACTGAGAGGCATCGATGGAAACAGCTTCCAAGGTACTGCTTTAACTTCACAAACCACTTCAACACTGAGATCCGCTTGAGTATCACATCACCTAAGACACTTCCACACAGGACCGTGCGGTGCAGAGAAGAGACAACACCTCTGGAAGTCATCCATCAGCAGAAGATCACATACAGCTGAAGTTCCTGCATGTCCTGCCCATAAGAGACACTAGGGGGCGGCCACACTGACTGGAAATCTGTTTGTGTTTGTTCCAGTCCACAAAAGTACAAAGGGATTGTATTTGGCAACAAAGAACGAAATTTCCATAAATGGTGCTGTGAGAAGCTTCTAGTGATGACAGATCAGAGAGCCAGAGATGAACTTGCTCTATGCTTTTGAGGATAAATTCATTTCGGAAGAGGAGTTTTTACATTTGTACGATGTAAACAAGTCTAACAATTTAAATTTCCCACGCAGTACTCACGCTGGTTCATTAACAATATTGTTTCATTATCTGCAGTAGGACTAGCCTGGGTTCAAAACACAATAAAAACAGGAAAACTTCAGCAGGTGGTGGGTGTGGCTGCAGCAGACCGAGGCTAAACAAGGTTCACAACAGCGCAGATTTATTTTTGGTCGCTGTAGCTGCCTCAAAACTTGCTGCTTTAGCTCCCTGGTGTGATGCTACAGCTGTCAATCAAATCAGCCATCAGTCAGTCATACAGTTAACACCACGCAGCCTTACGTACCCATAACTCCAGGTAAAATCATTAGCTGAAACAATCTTACTGTATGGGCTGCCTGTCAAATATTAAGCACTTTTAAAACTGAAAGGCAATAAATATTTACTGTCACATTTCCATCAGTCCCAGTTCCAGTTAAATCAACCCAGCCTGAACAGTCTGGGCAGCCTTAAAGGATTAGGTCCTGATCGTAGTTTGGACCACAGAAATAGAAGTTATTCAAACAAACTCCTCTGCCAACACCGTGATGTCACTGAATGCTACAGCTGTTGCCACGGCAACATGAACCACCCAGAGATTTGCCGTGAACCTGAGGCCCACGCCGGTTCCATTTCTCCAAATCACATCTTACCTAGAATACACTGTGCTGATATGGAACAGATAATCCAAGCCTTAGACAGGACCAAACCCATTCCAGCGCCCCTGCTCCGGGTTCCTGTTAGCCTGTTGGCTGGAGAGTTGTTACTGTTAGCTTCAAGGCTCAGAGGGATTTAACCTCCAGTAACATCCTGAGATTTTTGAGCCTTTATGAGCCTGAATGCAGCTCTAGACCTTTGGCCACTGCCCTTTGATCAAGGCTTAAAATTTAATATGTAAATATGTAATAAATTTAATAGGACTCGGCTTATGCAGATGCTGCCTCTGGACTTATTTCTTTATTGGTAGTTTACTGTTATGTGAGTATATTGCATGCTGTTTTACATTGTACCACAGGGTTGGCTTCAAACTGCCCCATGGGGCATGAAAATAGTGATGGGTCATTCGCGAGCGAGTCAATTCTTTTGAACGGCTCTTTAAAGTGAACAAGTGAACCGGATCTTTGAAATGAACGAGCCAGTTCCCAATTTCTTTGTTTTTTCCACAAAAGTGAGATCACTTGTCTTCCTCAATGCCAATCTGCCAAAGGACAAGGAGAGGCAGAAGAAGTCATAAAGCATGGGACTGCAGTATTATTTCAGAGCTGCCATTTTTTTGTTTACACTTTATTTTATTGTTTACAGAAAGTAAGCTAAGTCAAGGAGCTGATCTCCTGATTTGGTCAAAGCAGCTCAGGTGTACAACATTAGTATTATTATTGTGAGTTTTCAATCCAAAATGTTCTTAAAATTTGCACTGATATTGTTCTATTCTAATATTTGAAGTTGAAATCTTGTTTAGTTTTATAAAAGTACTGGATAGTGTTACATATTTTTATAATCTCCTTGTTTTCTCATTTGATACACGCTATCGTGAATTTCTAAAAAAAATTTGCACTACATATTGCAAGGTTTGTTCTTGTTCTATTTTGCACTAAAAGTAAAAGCTGTTTTACATGGGAATTCATTGGACCCTGCTTAGCTTTTTTAGGTATTGCATGGATAACATTAACTCAAGGTTTATTTACACACACACACACACACACACACACCCATTTAATACAAAGGGTAAATCCAAATAGTGATCTTATTGTCAAAGCAGAGGGATGTGGCGCCGTGCCACCCTGTGGAATGTTTACAAATGTCCACACAGACCATTGCCAAATGAAATTATCATTATTTCAGGATAATTCAAACTCAGATATCCCACCAATAGAATATATATGGAATGTCTAAGTTTGAATGATTCTGATCAAAATATTAACCCACACCTTCTTAGCATCCAGTACAGTCTGATACCACCCTGTTAGTCTCATGTATAATGTTTAGGTCTTAATGGGTTAAAAATAAATAAATATAAAAATGAGCCAGTCTTTTGAACAGCTCTTTGAAAGGAACGGATCCTCAAGAGCCGGCTCCCTTCAAAGAGCCATAAATCTCTACATGAAAAATTACTCTACTGTCTTCTGCTGACCAGACGATTACACTGACTGACCAGTCCATCTATTTAACAGAACTGTAACAGGGAGTAGAACTGACTTTCCATCCACACTCACAGTTTCCTAGCAGCTGTCTGCTGGATGCTTCCTGTCCTGCTTCCAGCTCCAGTCAAACCAGCTCCTGACTTAACACCTCATAGGGAAACAAAGATGACCTCTGATTGATCATTTCTAATGTGGCAAATTTCTTTTTGACCTTGCTGTACAGATCTGAGCAGCCTGGTGATCCTGGAGTTGGAAGGAAACCTTCTGAGCGAGGGGAACGTGGACCCTCTGGCCTTCGCCCCCCTCATCCAGCTCTCCTACCTCAGACTAGGCAGGAACCACTTCCGCACGGTGCCGCAGGGCCTTCCCAGGACACTGCTGGTAGGAATGTCTGTTTACCTCCCCACCACTTCCAGTAACTGCTGCAGATCTCAGACTGGGTCACAACCATTTGTCCACCACCACACAAGGCCTGCACAATACTCCATCAGTTCCACGTTTAAATGGACAATATCCCCTTTTTCCAGACTCAGACCAGATGTTGGAACATTTTCACCTCTGTATGTCCAGTGGATCGGTTCCTATAGGTAGCATTACTTGCTTAGCATAAAGACTTCAATCAGAGTCTTGACATTTTTTTGAAAACTGGAGTGGCTTGAGGGGAAGTCGGATGGTGGAGCTGTAACCGCTGAACACATCCGTTCATCTATCACAGTGATCCTCACACCGCTGAAGGTAGAGGAAAATAAACCACTAATTAACTTCTCCTCAAACCACTCTGCTTTTTTTTTCTCCTAAATACCGCTCTGAAGTTCAGGTAAACACAGTCAAGGGGAAACCTGTCATGTCTGTTTCCAGCGGGTCCCTTGACCTCTGACCTCCAGCTGTGTGAATGAAAATGGGTTCTCTCCCCTTTGCAGACACGCCCACCTTCTGCTAATCCCATGCAGTTTGGGCCCCAAAGCCTGCAGTCCACATGTGTTCTTGTGGCCTGTTGTAAAATGGTGTGTGTGTGCAGACTGGGGCCTAAACAGTCTTGGAGCTGCATCAGTTGGCTTTGACTGGAAAGCTGAGACTCTTGTGGATTCAATGAGCCACATTTGATTCCTGTGTGATGATGTTGGCCCCCATAGCAGCCATTTCACTGCAGGCAGAGACTTTTGTCACACTGGACGTCGCTGGAGAAAATGACCTCTAGTGACCTCTAGGAGAATCACAGCCTCATCAAACTTTACACACACAAACTAGAGGAGGATTCAAAAAACAAAAATCACAATAAATCATAATATCAAATCTAATATTACTATCAGTAATGATGTACCTGATACTTGCCTGTCTGTCTGTCTTTGAATAACTCAAAGACGAGACGCGAAACTGGCCCAACACTCAACTGGCAGAGTTTGTTCAATCACTCGTTCAATCGCTGGTTGAATGAGTGACTGAGTCGCTGATATGCTGGTTTGATCTCTCACTACGTCCCGTCAGATCACAAAGTCAGAAAGGCACCGTGCTGATTAGTTTGCTGGCTGCACAGTGAATTCCTCAGTTTGCTGATGCAGAGGTATTTGTCGTTTTGGCTCTAATGTTTAAGATGTGTTTACTGGCTAAATTCTCTGCCTCTACCTGTGGGAAACCAGTCCACCCAACATATAATTAGGGTTTCTGGCTAACCATAAACACTGCAGCAACACACCACAGCCCGAAATCCTTAAAACAAGGATTTCCACCTTAAAACACATTTCACATGTGATTTTCACACAATCTCCATTTCAAATTTCCATCCATTCCTCCTTGGTTAGATTTGAAGTTTTGATAGATGACAATACTAGAAAATAAGATTGTTAACTAGAATCTGTCACTGCATAGCAGAAGATTTTACATTACAGCTTATTCTATATTAATGACACGTTGACCATATAACTCTATATCCTGATGTTCTACACTAAATTCAAATTTAAAATTCAAAAGTGCTTTACTGGCATAACAAATAGGCGTTTATATTTTAAATATGAAAACCTCATAACACCAGCACAGGTGTAAAATACTTTGTGTTCCTTGAATTAAAAATGTAAAATGGCATTTTGACACTGATGTGAAATTCCATGACTTTTCTGTGATGTAGAGAGTGTTTCCATGATCTGACATGTTGGTTATTCACAGTCTGGTAAAGACCCCATGAAATGGACTCGACTACTTTGTTGATTTGACGTATTTCCTGTTAAAAAAAAAAAAAAACAGGAATTGTGGGTGGGGCATGGTGCAGGGAAGGATCATTCACAACAGCAGAGAGAAAGACAGTTTTATTTTGAAGGGACAGGTGGATGAGAGAGGATGTTTAAAGATGCTGTCACTGTTTAAGATGCTTTGTTTGACAGAGCATCTCATGCTGCAGTGTCTGAATGGTGCTGAAAGCCAAATAAGACTTTGGTGTAGTGCTGAGTTGTGTAATTCTCTTGGGCATGATGTGATCCACATGGTGGTGAAATATTCTGCATCTGTATCTCGTTTAGCACATAAACCAATGGCAACAAAGACGATTATGCCAATATAATAAATAACAAGTCCTGGTGCCCATTTTTTATGTAATTACAAGTAATTATTAGTCAAAGTACTATTAGATCATTTCTTCCTGGCGTAAGGTTACTATGCAAAAGTTTCCTGCAGACGCTACCTGCCGGATCTACTTTCCAATACAAACAGGAAGATGCCCCCCCAACACTGGAGGGTCAGAGGTCAGGGACACTGGAGCAGAGCTGGATAACCCTAAGCCTAACCCCGATGATGATCACAACATTTCCTCTCGTCCCTCATCCCTCCCGTCTTGCAGGAGCTGTATCTGGAGAACAACAGGATCGAGGAAATCTCAGAGGCTGTTTTCAATCAGACCAGCAGTCTGAATGTGATTTCTCTGAGACACAACAGGCTGGACGAGACCAGGATCGCCCCGCTGGCCTGGATCAACCACAGGTCCCAAAAAATTAAAATAAATAAAAAATAAAAGATAAAAATAAAAAGTTCTTCACTATTACCTGTGATATTCAAAGCTCACTGGAATATTTGTTCCATCTGTTGTGGAGGTGTTGGAAGCTGCCTGTTGGCGGCTGATCGAGCAGGTTAAAGGCAGGATGAGCAGGATTTCTCTCTGTGGTTTAACACAACCTTCACTGTTAGCTCCTCCTGCCTGGCTAAGCTAGCCGCCGGCAGCCAGTTTTTGTTTCCTAGGACAGCGATGGAATGAAATAACCATCCAAAATGTAATGTCACAGTCACAGGGAAAAAAAATCGTCCCGCCGGCCGCTCCCTGTCCAGCGGCTGCCAGGCCGGCGTGGCGTCGCTCTTCATCCTCCTCCTCTCCCTCAGAGCTCAGCGGCTGGAAGCTCAGCCCCAGATTCTCTCTCGCTGTGGGAGGAGCTTCGTCCGCTCGCCGCCTCTCCTCGCGACGTTTCCTTTTTTCAGCGTCTGTGATTTTCCTAGCTTCCAATTGGATGTGGTTCTATCAATCTGGCATGGCGCTGCGCTGTGATTGGCTGGGAGCCACACACCCACCGCCCAAAGGCCGACGCCCAGAAGAGTCCCGAGCTCAGCAAAACAAGAAAATCCAGGCACACACACACACACACACACACACACACACACACAAACACACGCACACTTACTTCTAGGAGCCCACAAGGCATGAAGGATTAGCTTTGAGTCTATATACTTTTTTTTTTTTTTTTTTGAGGTAAATCCTGCTCATTCTGCCGTTACATGTCATCTACTGTCGGTCTCATTGTAAGTCACTCTTGATAAAAATGTAAAAAATCTAAATAACTGAAATGCAAAAGAATGTAAAACGGCCTCTGGTCATCAAAGCCAAACCTTGAAGTCAGTAGGCTGAATCTCTCTTCCTCCGGTCAGCTGTGTTTTACCAACCTTCCACCAAAGACCATCGTCACGCTGCTGCATGTCATCCCAGTCGTCATAACGCTGAGCGCTGATTGGTGAACTGTATTTTAATTTGCTCATATGAAATGACGTCATTAATCGCTCCATTCTGCTCTCTGTCCACCTCCCTCCGGATCTCCTCCTCCCTCATCTTCCTCCTCCTCTTCAGGAACTTGGAGTCCATTGACCTGTCACATAACGATCTCTACCTGGTTCCCTCCTACCTGCCCAGGTCGCTGGTCCACCTGGTGCTGGTGGGCAACAACATCGAGAGGATACCGGGTAGGTGGGAGGAGTTTAATCACTGACGCACAGGGAGGTCCCGGGTTGGAGCGTTGGGTTTCCAGATAACTGAGACTCTCTGCTGCTCTCAGTTTAGGCCAAAGCACAGAACTGACTCAAACGCTGAGAGCGCACGGTGCAGCTGGAATGCACTCTAGTAGGTTGCGAACATACAAATGACCTGAACGGGCAGAACCGGCGGGGCCTTTGGTTCTGGGTAAATCAGAGTATTTCTGGGTCTTTCCCATCGCCATGGCAACAGCGGTACATGTTCAACTGATGTCATGGTGTTGGCAGAAAAGTTTTTTGCGTTGGGAGAACTGAAGCATGGCTAACGGAAACGTGTTTTCACAATAAAATGAATCAAAGAACTGTGAAATGACCTTGTGGCTCTTGATTTTGATTCAGTTAAAAAACAAACAACGGGAGGTTTTGGGAGGTTCGGTTAGGGTTGGGTCTCACCTGTGTTGTTGGTGGTTTTGCTAGAATGTTATTCAATAACTTTATTAACAACAACACAGCTCATTAGGACCAGCTGACAGCATCTAATTGGCAAATTAACTATGAATTAGCGTCTGATCATTTTGAAATAACTTTATCTGCAGCAAATGATTTGAGTTTGTTGTTGCTGGGTTGGGGTGACAGAGATCCACCCACAGCAGCTGCTGCTGACGTCACCATGGAAGCTTCAATAAAGTTATTCGAACAGACTCTTCTGCCGACAAGGTGACGCCAGTGAATGCTGCAGCTGTTGCCACGGCAACGGGAACCACCTAGAAAAACTCACACAACCCCACAAAAGCCTGAGCTGGTTCTATCCAGGTTCTCTGGCTGTGACTTTGGCTGGTAATGTAAAAGTGACGCATTCTAAAACTTGACATCTAATTCGCCTTACGGGCCGTCACACTGGCAGGTAAGCTCTGGAATCCATTAGGACCTGTGGCTGCTGGACTCTCCAGGTCATTTGTCAATAAATTTGCAGTCAAACTAAGCTCCCGGCTGTATTGTCTCCCAGGTTATGTCTTCGCCCACATGGACCCGGGGCTGGAGTACCTGTACCTGTCCTACAACAAGCTGGACGGGGAGGGAATCGAGCCCGAGTCATTCTTCGGCTCGTACCAGTCCATGGTGGAGTTGTGTCTGGACCACAACCAGCTGGTCACCGTGCCCTCGGGCATCAACGAGATGAACAACCTGCACTTCCTGAGACTCAACAACAACCGCATCAGGTACAAACCAGCCACCAGTGACAAACAGCAAGAATGTACACCGTTAATCTGAGGTAGTTCTGATACCTGGATTATTATAGATCTGTATTTTTCATTAGTTTTTATTTTAGTTTTGTTTTGACTTTTTGTTTTCAGTTTCAGTTTCATTTGAATTACTTTTTAAAGCATGCTTGCTAGTTTAGTTTAGCTTTTTTTTTTTTTTTTGAAAATGCTCAGTTTTAGTCTAGTTTTTACTAGTTTCAGTGTTGATTTTAGTCTTTTTGGTAAAATGGGATATTTGTCAGGGGCGAGACTCAACAAGGTCAAAAAGTATTATGTGACAAAAACTCAAAAGATTTATTTATTTATTTTAGTCTTCTAAACACTCAACACAGTTTCAGTTAGTTACTGTTTTTTGTAAAGCCTCATCTTTATTTTTACTGCAGTTAAGAAAAAAACTTTCACACCTAGTTTTAGTTTTTGCTCAAAAGAGAGCAGATCCAGGTAGAACAGAGAACAAAATAAACGAAAGGAGCACGTAAACTAACATGGAAGGGAGAATAACATGGAAGCAGCTGCTGAAACACACAGAACCGGAGGTAAAAACAGCCTGTCAGGCCGTCAACAAACAGTCAGCTCATTAGCAGAGCACTGACTCACTCCTCATCACAGCCAGACAACAGCAGACCGTATGGACAGTAGTCTTGACGACAGGCAGCAAAACAAGCTGATTCATCTTTCCACCTGGCTGGACGTCTCAGTGATTCACCTCACCAGCCAACCCAGGACCGTCTGGGGGCCACCACCGCACAAACGCCGCTACCAGGCGTTTAACAATCCACTGATCTGGATCAATGCAATCAGCCTCCTCACGGCTTCCACCGGCTTTTTCCACAGAAACTCCAGCACCGCTCTGACAGAGCAGAGAGGCCGGCTGCCAGCTCACCCCAGGCCTCACAGGCTCCAGGAACCTGTCAAATCACATTTTAGTTCTTTTGTGAGTTGATATAATGTACAGTAGCTAAATGTGTTAATGAGAATATGGTATCGTCTGATGTCGATCGCAGGCCTCTGAATCAAATCAAATCAAAATCGTATCGTGGCAGACTTGGTAATATTGGTAAATATTGTATCGCTGTACACAGAATCAATATAATATTGTATAGGGATGAAGCTTGTGATTGTCACCCCTGCTAACCACCTGCTGATGCTCTTCCTGCAGGAGCATCCCTGACGAAAGCATCTGCGACGCAAACCACAGCGGCGACTCCACGCTGGTGGCGCTGAGGCTGGAGAACAACTACATCGACCCTCAGAAGGTGTCGCCGGCAGCCTTCTCCTGCGTACGCTCGTCCTCCAGCGTGGTCTTAAAACCCCAGAAAAACAAGTGACCCAAGAGTCCAACAGGAGGAAAAGTCAAATACCAAAGACAGTTTTTTAAAACTACAAAACAGAAAGATTTTGTTGTTTTTGTGATTTTTTTATAGCCATGACCCTTCCTTTCTCATTAGCATTGATGCAGCGTGTCGTAGCAGAACAGCATCCTGTACTGTGATTACGGCCTCAGAGATGATGCAGTAATCACAGGAAATTATGTTTATATAAAGGTCACCAGTGTGAAAAGTAGTGCACAAACACATCATTTAAAATACATGAGAAAGCAATAAAACTACAGTTACTGTTTAAATGTAATTAGAAATATGTTGTTGGCCTTTTATGTATTTTGTGGTCTTGAGACCCCAAAAGCCCCTGAGCACCATATTCCTCTTCAGAGAGCCATCTGTTGGTTCATAACTGAGGGGAAAATAAATCACCGCTATGAAGATCAAAGAGCCTCAACACCTTCGACTCCACAGCTTCAAACTGCACTGCCTCCTGTCAGGACCGGTTAACAAAACATGTCTAAAATGGAAAAACTTCTGAGACGTGAGAGACCACAAGCCTGTTACGTTATTTTTAATTTTAATAACCTCTGTAGCTAAGTTCCACTTCCTAGTTTCATTTCTTCCAGTGCCTTCTTTCATAAAAATGTTCTCTAAAATGGAAAGAACGGTGAGTGCTGAGAGCAAATGTGACGCACAATTCAAGACCTTTGTGTTAAAGATGAAGACAGACTGAAGGATTTGGTCAAAGCGATCTCTCCTGCAGGGTTCATCTCTCTGACAGCAAAACAAAATATAGAACATGTATGTTGGCCTCGGCCTCCATCTGTGTTCAACCTGGACGGACAGAAAGAGAAGCAGCTGCTGCTGATGCCATCACACACTATTTTTCATTATATCATGGAGATAAGCTTTGTTTAGCTTTGTTTACAAGGAGAACATTCAGCCGCCTTATGTCTTGGTGAATTTCACTAACCAAATGTCTTCCACATCAGACTCACAGGTAATCGAGGTGGGGGAAAAAGAAATCAATTCAAGTATCACAATTCTTTCTTTTACAATTTTAAGGAGTCTGCTGGCACCAAGCATGTCACACTAGGCTGTCAGCAAGGCAGCTAAATATCACTCCAAAGCTCAGCTAAATTCTGGCGAGGGGAAAAACTCCCGTTTGAAACCCAGCGGGAGACTCCTGTGGATTCAATGAGCCACATGTGATTCATGTGTGATGATGATGATGATGATGATGATGTTCGCCCCCCATAGAAGCCATTTCACTGCGGGCAGAGCATTCTGTCAAACTGGACGTCGCTGTACAAAATGCAATACATATTGAATCAGCACCAAAGTATTGTGATGGTATCATATGAGGAGATAAACCCGTGGCCCAGGCCTGGCAGGAAACCATAAACTGTTTGGAATTCTATTCTATTTTTAAAAATCTGTTTTTTGTAGAAATGTGGCGTAGCTGCTGTTTAACACGTATTTACTAGCCATTGTGGCATGTAGGCAAAAACATTTAGTGCTTAACATTAAGGCTGAGCAATTTTATCGATTCTGCGTTATATATCAATATTTTGTTTCCCCAGAAAGTATCGATTTTTCAGCCGTGAGTATCGATGCATTAAGTCCCAATCAAATCCCCCGTGTTCGTCTGGCGCTCTGCTCGCCGCCCATTTCCCCCGTTCACATTGCAGGAGAGCGATTAGGTCAGCCAGCCGCTAGTGTCCATGTAGAGCATTTCTAGCAAGTTACCCGTCTAGATCCTCTCTTTATACAGACGCAGACATCTTCCTCTCCCTGTTTACAGTCAGAGCTCAGAGATTCAGGAGAGCAGCACCTTCAATCCATGTCAGTGAGCTACAGCAGCACTGACATAGATTGTGTAACAAAGCGAAGAGGTGCCACTCCGCTCTATTTTCCCTGGCTAACAGCAGCACACTGGCTTAGCTTGTCTATTCAGAGAAGAGGTATCACTTCGGCTTATTTTTCAATCCATGTTATCACATGCATACTACTGCTCATTCACTGGTAGCTGGATTGTTAGGTCTGTTTGATAAGTAATTTACATTTTTAAAATAATAATTTAACATATTGTTAAATTATTGGAGTCAAGCCAAACTAATTTTCTCATCACATCTTTGATTCATTTTGTCCAGCATTTACAAACTGTAGACTCTCTGTCCAGTCAGAGCCATATATTATGTAACTGATTGATGCTTTCAGTTTTCAGTTCAGTTAATTCAATCCAAGTCAATGGAACACTCACAAGATGTCACCAAAATCACTCTGTCCCTTTAAAATCTTTCAGAAAATGATGTAAGTGTGTCAAATCGTATCGTTGGCCGAATATCGTGATATATATCGTATCGTGAGCTGAATATCGTGTATCGTATCGTATCATGAGATTAGTGTATCGCTACAGCCCTACTTAACATCACATGAACAGGGAGAGTAAACCTCCTGAAATGCTAAATCCTTTAAGTATGAGCTGGGAGGATGTGAACATATCATTACTACAGTAATGAATTTCTTACAGATTGCAATTATTTTATTTTGATAGTCCACTGTAGATTCTCAATAATGTATCAGTAGATATTCAACAGCCACGTATTTTCAGTTTACTGTCATAAAATGTTCACCAAACAACTGCTAAGCTCACCATCTAGTACACTGCTCCAATTATTCAATTACACTGATAGACTATCAATAACTTGGTTTAAGTTCACAACAGAACTTGGTAAATTAAATGTTGAGGTTAGGAAAGGGTTAGATCTGAGTGGAGGAACATAGGGGACGGAAATGTGACTCAAAAACAATTTCACACAGGAATATTTTCGTCTGGCTGAGAGTCAACAGGTTCTCACCTGATCAATATCTGTTTGTAACTGATTTGTGATTCCCCCATAGAGTCTAATAGTGTTTGAATATCTGTCACTGTCTGAATTAAACAATGTCAACCATCCACTTTGCTCTTGGCTGGCCAATATGCAAAAAGTACATTCTAAAATATCTATTTAAAGTATAAACAGTCATGCACTATATCTGTTATGATGCACAATTCACTGTTGTTATGCACAGTTCAAATAAACTCTGCTGTTGTTCCCATAACCGTCTGATCAGTGAACCGAGAGGCCGCAGGATCGACAGAATTCAACAGGATTCAACAGGGCTCTTTCTTTAGGGGTGAAGAATGTGCAGAGCAAATTTGGAAAGATTTAGATAAACGGTATTTGAGTTATTTAATTCACAGGCAGGATTTCTCCTATCTGCATTTCTGTCAGGACGGTTTATTCTTTTCCTGTAATTTTTTCAAGTTAGCACGTCAGGCTCCAGGGAAGATATGAAAGCCATGTTGAGGATTAAAGAAAGTGTCAAATATGAGACAATCTGGTGATCCCTTTGCATGACATTTTTTCTAACCGCGTGTAATTTAATTTCAGTGAAGGCTGTAATCACTGGGGTCTGGAGACAAAGCCAACTCTGTCGTAGCATTTTCCTCTAAAAAACAAAAAAAAACCCATCAGGCTGAGGATCATTTACTTTAAAACCAAACAAATCTAAAGAATGGGTGAAGCAGAGAGTCTACAGCCGAGAGGAAATGTGTAGGAGAGGATAAAATCCCAAGGTTCTTCCCTGGAGGGATGATGGAAAATATCATTTACATGCACTGAAAAATAAAACTGAAAGAAAAACAAAAAAGAGAAGGCAATAAAATCAACAGTACGTAATGTATGAGAGCCTTCCAGATGCTGGCAGTAATCACCTCTTCATACTACGGCTGGAAAAATATCTCCCAATGAGCTGGAGCTGAGAGATCAAAGGTTTTCCGGTAGAAATGAGAGCGGTCTTCCTCTCTGCCAGCAGGAACAGCTGCTGAGTCCATCAGGCTCTCCAGACAGATCTGACGGTCCCCGGTCACATGACCACCCCGGCTCTCCTCAGGACGAGGAGGCACCTTATTTAACTCAGAGGCCGCTGTGTTCGCTCCGTCCAGCCGGCGGCAGGCAGGACGGCCTGCTGCTGCCGGGGCAGAGTTCAGGCTCTGAGCCTGCAGGCGTCCCACAGGGACCTCAGCTCGCTACCTGACAGCAGCACTCACTTCCTGCACATTTTCAGTGGCACATTTATGATGCCAGCATTCCAGATGTTGAAATCACGGCACTGTGCAGACGACTGGAGAAAGCAGAAGCCCACGGCCACCAAACGCTGAGAACATCCCCATGTCGTCAGTCAGGCAAATCCAGACAGAACAGGAAGAAACACTGATGCCATGTCAGTACACCACAAAATCCAAAGAAGTTCACATCACATGTCCGTTTCCTGCCAGGCTGTAAAGCGTAAGATGGCAAGATGCTAAGAACAGGATCAGCATCTGTCTGATGGAGTCTGATGGTCACTTTCAGCAACAGATCAGCTCCAACTGGGAGAAGCAAGTCGCTGTTTTTGTTCTGAGATTCAGGCTAGCATTTAGGAAGGTAGAGTAGAAGCAGCATCGCATAGGGGATTCTGCAGCAGCTAGCTAGCAGCCATCTTTGGAGAACCACCTGAATAACTTTATTGATGGTTGCATCGTGACAAAACAAGCATTATTAAAAATGTTAGTAATGAACAATATCTACGCTGGAGTTTTGAACACAAGATGTCGCTGCGGTTCAGACTGCAGGCGTCGTCACGCTAGCTAACATTAAGGGGAAAACCAGCACATTTAGCACAGTTATGATGTTAAATAAGCCTTATCAGCTTGTTGGAGCCATAATGACATATGGATTATACTTACAGATGAAACCGGGGAAAAGGGAAGTTTAATGCATGAAAGTAAAATCCAAGGTGGTATACAAGCACGCTGTGTTCAATATGGTATGGCTGAATGTGTATACTGAATGACTTCTGTAAGATGTATGATGATTTAAATGCCCTGCAGAATATTTTTCTCCTTGTTGAACAGATGAGTTGCAAAAATATTGCCATCCTACAAAAGAGACGCCCACCCAGCCCTGCTGGAGCAGATTACTGGAGCGACTGCGAACCCTAAAACTCCTCCTTTTTACAGTTACTGACTTCTAGGAACTTTTAATTCTCAGTGAATGATGCTAAATAAGAAAAGTCCCCTTTTAAAGTGTGTTTCTCATCCCTTTAAAGAGCAGACATCATCACCGCTGCTGTCTGAGGAGAGTAAAGCCACAGTGAGAGGTGCCCACCGCCGTCCCTGCCTTCAGGAGGTCAGACTCCCGGTGTTTAATAAAGTCCCTTCAGAGCGGCTGACAGGCGGCATGCATCATGTTAAACAGCACGTGGACTGCAGCTTTTCCAACACGACTTTAACTACGCAGCTAATGATCGTGTAATACGGCTTTCCCCACTTTTTCCATGGCTGTGTTGTTACTTCTGGTCGGGGTGAAGAGGCAAAACAAAACTTTAAAGGCAGAGAGGAAGGCAAATACAAGTACAATGATTTCTTTGGTTCTGCAGAACGGAACTGGAATAACTGCAAAGTCATGTCAGGAGAAAGGATTTAAAACTCTGAACACTGTGAGCCTGTGGCCTGCAGGATGTCAGGCCAACGTCAGATCAGACTCCACATCAGTGACTTCAGTCTTTTCGAGGGTGTGAATGCCGGCAGAGAGGCCTTCACTGACCCTCATCCTGACCTGTTCATGCTGCAGTCTGCATGCAGTCGTGTCGCAGCAACGTGGATCCAACAAAAAACACCAATGAGTTTACAGAGCGCCCTTTTTCCAACGTGCCCTTCACTTCCCTTTCAAAACACACACACGCACGCACGCACACACACACGCACGCACACACACACACACACACACACAAACCCAAGTCTGCAGCACTGAAGAAGCTTGCTGTTGGTGTGACATCATGGAGGTTTGGGACATGAACATGAAAACACACCTGCTCTGAGGAAGACAGACGACCTGTCAGCAGGTAAAGAGACACCTGAGGTCAAGATCCCTCCACCTGATCAGAGTGAATTCTATAATGTTGATTACGCACCTTATGTTGAAATAATCTAATATTTTCAGTTTCATTTATGAGGAACTAAACATTTGAGGGAATTTGATTCTTTTAAATTTAGAAAATATTATCAACCATGTAAAAGAACCCCTAACACAGAGATGTGTGTGTGTGTGTGTGTGTGTATCAGTGAGTGTGCATGTGTGTAACTGTGTCTATATGTGTGTGTGTGTGTGTGTGTGTGTGTGTGTGTGTGTGTGCAGACTTCTGTCTGAACCATGAAGAGCCTCCTGTGGTTGCTTTGAGTCAAAACCTTTGTTTTGGATATTTCTTCTATTCACTGTCTACCTCGCTCGTCCACACAGCTCTCTCTCTCTCTCTGTCTGTCTGTCTGTCTGTCTCCCCTGGTTCTGTCTGTCCCTCCTGCTGTGTGTCTGTGTTTTGGGCAGACAGGAGACAGGGTGCTGTAAGAGGCAGGGATTAGTTTCCAGTTTAATTTGAGCTCAGTGTCTGTCAGCGATGTCATGGTGAGCTGCTCTGTCTCATATTTGTTATTTATGCAGTAATTACATTTATAATTTGAAAAGTGTTTAACAGTACGATTATACAATCAGCGGCTGAATCTCTGAGTCATGGTCAGCACTGCACCGACTGACCTCTTGGCTTCTCACGACGGCTTTTGCAGATTTTATCAGACGACAGTTTGTTCACTGCAGATTATCTCTCAAGAAAAATCATTTATGAGTGACGGTCACAAGACAAATAAGGATCACTGACCAAAAAAGAGCAACTGTAAAGCGAGACTTTCCATCGGCCCCACAGGGGTGCCACAGGGTCCGAGGCCTAATCAGACGTTTCCTCGCATCGGGACGTCCCGTGGCATTAAAGCAGAAACACTACGGCAACTCGTTGGCACTGTCCCGTGTGCCGCTGCCTTCAGGCTCAGAGACAGGAAACTCAGTTTAACACAACAGGACAGAAGAGGACAGAACAGAGGAGAACAGAACAGAACAGAACAGAACAGAACAGGACAGGATAGAACAGAACAGAGGAGAACAGGACAGGATAGAACAGGACAGGATAGAACAGAACAGAACAGGACAGAGGAGAACAGAACAGAACAGAAGAGAACAGGACAGAGGAGAACAGGATAGAACAGGACAAGCTCCAGCCTCGACACCGACGGCAGGACCAGACCATCTGATGGTTTGGAAAATATGACATCCAGAGAGAGACACGTCGAACCAGGAACGCAGACCGTCTCCCATCAGGAAATACTTGGTAACATCTAATTTGCAGTTTGAATACTGTAATTCCAACAATTACGCCATAGAATTGTTAGTACCACAAAACCAATTTCCCTCTTAGGAATAATAAAGCTACCAAAGTGAGTGATTTTGTGGTAGAACCATCCGTCGAGAAGTAGGAAGCTTTCAGGGACAGTATTTTCCTGACCAAAAGGAAACAGTACGAGAGGCGTCCTGCTCCATATGATCATGTTCCGCTGGTAGGAACACCTGGTAGAACATCTGGTAGAAGATCTTCTGCTGTCTGAAGTCACGGACTCTTGGAATATATGTATGAATATACACTACTCACAAAAAGTTAGGGATATGTGGCTTTTGGGTGAAATTTATGGAAAATGTAAAAAGTTCACGCTACAGTGATATTATATCATGAAAGTAGGGCATTTAAGTAGAAGCATGCACTGGTGATTTCCTCAAACAATTTCTTGAAACAAAAGCCAACAACAGTGGTGGATACACCACAACAAAAAATGTCAGTGTCAATAACTTGTCATGTGCCCTTGAGCATCAATTACAGCTTGACAGCGACGTCTCATGCTGTTCACAAGTCGACTTATTGTCTGCTGAGGCATGGCATCCCACTCTTCTTGAAGGGCGGCCCTCAGGACATTGAGGTTCTGGGGTACAGAGCTCCGAGCCTCTACACGGCCACTCAGCTGATCCCATAGGTTTTCTATGGGATTCAGGTCTGAGAAAGTGCAGGCCACTCCATCTGAGGTACCCCAGTCTCCAGCAGCCGTTCCCTAATGATACGACCTCGATGAGCTGGAGCATCAAACACCTGATGTGAATTTTGCCGTTAAACTCCTTGTTAGAGAACAGCAACTTGTGCAAAAAGTACTGAAACATTGAACAGTTGGACATGTGCATTCAAAAGTTTACAGAAGGTCACATTAAGTTCACCTGTAAAGGTTATAATGCATTTTAGGTTCATCCTGAAATTTCACCCGAAAGCCGAATATCCCTAACTTTTTGTGAGTAGTGTATGTATGTATTTAAACTCTAAGGGGCCAGGCTAACGACTCCCATAGACTTCAAGTCTTGATGCTAAGCTAACAGGAAATGCTACCCATAGGAGCTGAACAACATTGGAGACCTTTTCCACCTGAAAACGTCTCCAACATGTGGCCTCAGTCTGGGGAAGTCGGGAAAAGGGGATTTTGCCTAAAAGGTTGGAGTTTTCCTTGATTCTTGTCAAGGCAACTCCTCGTGTTCTGGAGCAGAGACGAAAGACTAAGGACAGTTCACACACACACACACACACACACACACACACACACACACCCCACAACGCGCTGCTTCTAACCTGATTATTGTAGACTGAGCCACTAAGTGAGATTAGAAGTTTGGCGATCCAATTTTAGGATTAATGCTCATTTTTCAGTCTTTTTCTCTGAGTTTTCTGACTGCTATGCATCACTGTGACCGCTGAAGTGGTTGTGTTCAGTCTGTCAGATCCAAACACACAAACACCCTCCTCAACAATCAGCCCTCTGGAAAAAAGGCATCAGCTCTCCCCCAGGATCCTGTGAACTTTCCTTCTCGGTCTTTATTTCTTTAAACAAGCTTCACTGAAAAGTCTCCATTCCATCTCCAAAGCTGATAGAACAGAAAACAGCGCGCACATGAGGACGAGTGATAAGAGCGGCGCAGCTGGAAGCGATTAGCAGACGATGAGGAGGCCGAGCGCAGGGCAGCACAAACACTACCATGATTTATTTGATCAGAGATACAGCAAATATTGCATTTCTAGGCCATTTGCCTACCATTAATAATGAATTAAATGTCACATTGCATACAAAGTGCTAATCCTGTGACATTCTTTCTGGGTTTGCTGGCAGGGGCTAACGCTCAAATTCCATCACTGTGCTTTTTCACTTATTTTTCTTACTTTTTCACTCGTTTTCATCATAACGGCTGGTTCTTCGTGAGAGAATAACACTGATCCCAGAGATCCATTTTCCCTTCATGTTCCCCACCTCTAGCCTACAGTCTCCTGATCAAATCGCTGGCAGAGCATTTGCGATCTAATTTTGTGATTAACGCTCATTTTTCATAGATTTTTCCAGATAGATCACCGTGGCTCACGAAGCTGAACACCAAACCTGTTCCAATCAGATCCAAACACAAAAACACCCTCCTGACCAATCAGCGCTCTGGAAAAATGACATCAACCTGCGAACCTTCCTTCCTTCTTTTTTAATGAGCTTCACTGCAAAAAGTCTCCATTCCATCTACACACACGCTGTTTTTCCAACAGGTTCTGTGTATTGTTATGTTCTGCATTCATCCTTTATGTTTGCTGTAAACACTGGCGTTTGTTGCTTCACACTAAGTTTTCATCTGGGGAACTACTTTTCCACGGAGCTTAATTAAAATGGTTTGGTGATGATCTCTGCATGGTATCTGCAGGCTCATGCCTGCAATTAAATCACAGCTGTGATGTTATTTAGCTCAACACAGTTTCATGTCTTCTGGTTCTTAAAAATCCGAGCTCCAGTCTTCAAACTGTGATGGCGTCATGGCCACTGGAGGGAGAAAAAACAACGATGGAGCTCGGGAAGGGAGCGTTGTATTCCCAGAAAATAACTCAAGAATTTCTGAGATTAAAGTTTTACATTTATAAGAAAAAAATTACAAATTTATGAGAAAGAAATCATAACAAAACTCTGAGATTATAAAGTCACATCTTGAAATTAATTTAGGTTTTTTTTGTTTTTTTTTTAAGATTATTTTTTTGGCATTTCTGCTTTATTTGACAGTCACAGTAGAGAGAGACAGGAAGGGCAGGGGAGAGAGAGGGGACGACCTGCAGCAAAGGGCCTGAGGTCGGATTGGAGCCCCGGTCGCTGCGATCGGGACGGAGCCCTGGTACACGGTGCGCGCTCTTAACCCGTGAGCCACTGGGGCACCCCATTAATTAATTTACTTAATTAATTAATTAAATTAATCTTGAAAATTCTGAGTTTTTTCCTGAAATTTTACAGCTCCATTTGTTTTTTTTTTTACCCTTCAGTGGCCCAAATACGCCGTCGTACCAAACGGTGATGTTCAGGAAGTACAAATTTAAATTTTATAATTTAAATTTAATCAAGTTGTTGATTTGATTAGTTATTTGCTATAAGTGACATTCACTGATGTCAGTCATCACTGATTTTACTTATTAGATCAACATTTACATAAAACAAGTGAACATGTTGTGCATCAGTAACAGCTGAAATGTGGTTATAACAAGAGATAACAGCTGGTTTTCGCTCTAATCTTTCTGCACAGTTCAAATCTATGTGGAGTGGTCCTGTGCAGACTGCTGTGAAGCCTGTGTGGAGGAGAAACATCTCTCCTCAGTCTCCACATGAGAGGCACAGAAGATCCTGAATGACCTGAACACGAGCTCTGACCCTCTGGCTGCTGAAATGTAGACTAAACCCTTATAAAAAAAAAACTCATTTGTTCCATGAAGATCCTGAGTAGCAGCAGTTAAATGCTTTCACTGGTGGAAAATTATGTTGCCAAAGCACTTCATAACATGAGGATGTACACTCGCATGTGTAACACTCTGCTTCTGTTGGGCTGACAGTTTGGGATCGTTTCCACGGCACTTTCTAACGTCCTGCGCGATGGTCCATGCTGAATGTGTAACCTTGTGCTCTTAAATGTATGAATGTGTGTGATCAGACTGATACTTGGCTGAGGTGCCGTCATGTTGATCAGACTGATACTTGGCTGAGGTGCCGTCATGTTGATCAGACTGATACTTGGCTGAGGTGCCGTCATGTTGATCAGACTGATACTTGGCTGAGGTGCCGTCATGTTGATCAGACTGATACTTGGCTGAGGTGCCGTCATGTTGATCAGACTGATACTTGGCTGAGGTGCCGTCATGTTGATCAGACTGATACTTGGCTGAGGTGCCGTCATGTTGATCAGACTGATACTTGGCTGAGGTGCTGTCAGGGCTGCAGTGTGTCTGGGCGTGTCTGCAGCTGCAGGAGCTGCTAGCGGGGTGAGCTGCAGAGAGAGAGCAGTGTTGCTGCGGAGACGCCCTGCAGGTTGTGTTTTCCAGATGTAGGAAGGCATGTTGTTTGGTGGACCCCAGAAATCACATCATCATTTTGACATTTTGATTTTGAAATTAGCAAGAGGTCCCTTGACCTCTGACCTCCAGCTGTGTGAATGAAAATGGGTTCTCTCCCCTTTGCAGACACGCCCACCTTCTGCTAATCCCATGCAGTTTGGGCCCCAAAGCCTGCAGTCCACATGTGTTCTTGTGGCCTGTTGTAAAATGGTGTGTGTGTGCAGACTGGGGCCTAAACAGTCTTGGAGCTGCATCAGTTGGCTTTGACTGGAAAGCTGAGACTCTTGTGGATTCAATGAGCCACATTTGATTCATTCATTCTTGACACAATGAGCTGAGCTGCATGTCAAATTAATCTTCAGATTCCCAGCTTTCAAATGATGTTTACCACTTCTACTTGGCTGCTGCTGTTGACCTTTGACCTCCTCCTGAAGCCCCCCTCATCTTAATCCTGAGAGCAGGTTCTGGATTGGCCCTGGTGGTGACATTCTCAGCACAGTGAGCTGTTGTTTCCAGCTGTGGACACACAACATGAGGCTAGACGGAGCTTGTGTGATAGCTGTTGTGCTGTATCAAATGGTGGCAGTCCAAGCATCTGTTTGGAAGTGATGCAACTTAAAATAATGTGTAACGGACAGATGGTGACCCCACAAGGCCCTGTTCGGAGAAAATGCAAAACAATGAAGTAAGCATGACCTGTGAGGAAATGGGCGTGGCCTAAGAGGAAGTGGGTGTGGTCAAAACAGTCAGAGAAATTATTATGCTGCTCTTTTCCCCAGGACAAACCTTGTGCCAAAATGCGGTGGTGCTAAATGATGGGAAGTTGTGTGACTTGTTGTGGTAAGCCACGCCCACTGCTACGCCCACTTTCCACCCAACAGCCTGAAAAGTTAATCATGTCTGTTTTGTGGTGACATCTGAGCCACACCTCCTTTTAGCCAAAAAGGTCCAGTCCAGCTGTTTGGTAAAGTAATATATTAATCTTGAGCTGGAGGTCAAGAAAGGGCATTGTTTTATTGTTCCTGCAGAGCCGTGAAGCTGTCATTACCAGCGACTGAAACTATTAAAATGTGCCTGTGTTTAAATATCACATAATATTAACTTATATTGCTCTTATATTTCATGTGATCCTAGAAATGTGCGGGAGATCTCAGACAGTGTTTTTTCTTCTTACTTTAGCTCAGTGTGACTATATGGGTGGGAATTTGCCACCAATCAAATTGTGGTTTATCTTTGGCTGCGAGTGGTTAGTCTACTCTGCAGGTAACTAATCATCATCTGATGTCTATTCTGAATAACTATCTGGCTAGTAAAATACAAGTGGCTGCGTAATCTATCAGGATGTGCCAGCTACTGATGGGAAGTAGAAAAGCTTAGTCTCCTTTGAGTCTTGTGAAATGCTCCTGAACACGGGACGACTCGGCCAGCTCCTTGATGATGAGATGATCATTTAACCAGATCTCTGATAGTTTGGAAAATATGACTTCCCCAGAGAGAAGATGCACTCAAACCAGAACACAGACCCTCTCCCATTTTGGTCCATCTGTCTGCCAAACCAAAGCATATTTGGACTGTCTGGCTCTGCCATAAGTCCTGCCTCAAAGTCACATTCCTGCTGGGCTCAGCAGAAAATACCAGCGCCAAATGGAAAAAGGAATAGTGTAATACATGCAAACCTCTGGGGGAGCAAGCTCTTATTAGCTTTTCCATTCTTGGGAGTTATTTCTCAGTTGTACCTGAGAGGTAAAGGGCTGTCATGTGGTGGTCTGCAGAACAACAGGACTAAAAGCACTGCCTGCACTTTAACACACGAGTGACAAAGTGGGTTTGACGTTCCACAGCGTGTCCAACACTCTGCTCCTCCGCCTGGCCTCTGCTGTCCGGCAAAGCAGAAAAACTACAGACAAAAAAAATGAAATTACAGCTTCTCATTAATTCTGGTGACAGGCACTTTTCAGTTTACCTTGTGCCACCTGAAGTCACGAGTGGTTTTGTATACATTCCTCTTGTAACAATCCATTTTAACGCATACACACACACACACACACGCACTTAACTAGCTAAACATCTTGCTGTCATGTTCACTGAGCACTGACTAGCATCACTGTATGTGCAACATCCTCGCTGCTTTTGCTTGATTGGGAGAAAGTGAAGGCAGCATCCCAGCCTGACATGTGTGTGTGTGTGTTTGGGGATGTCAGATGCTACCACTCAGCCAAATAAAGGAATTCCTCAAACAAACCAAACAGATGGCATCACCCTGCAACTATTGGCATGGCAGGATTATCTCCATTCTAACTCTCACTGAGACAGTCCAAGCAGCTGCAGCTCTCCAGGTCCATTATCCCAGTACCAAGAGGACTCAGTGTAAGAAGCGTTCAAGTGGATGTGTAATATTTATGATGGCAGCAGGCCACGTCTGCATGAGGGGAGGGGAGGTAACAGACCTACCGGTATGTTCTTTATAAAGACTTCAGCATTTAGTCGTCTATAATGCTAACTACTCTGGCATCGTTTCAAAGCTCTTGATGAAAAGCACATGACTTCAGTCTAACAATGCCTTTTCAAATCCAGTCCCTGAGAAGTACAAATGTGCAATGAGAGAGACGAGAGCTCTTTGCTGAAGCTAAGCCTGTCACGCCAGCAGCATTGGTTTTCCGCCGGTGGGGGGGTTCGGGGGCCGTTTTTGTGAGGAGAGAGGGGGTGATGCTAGTCTCCGTTCACTGGGAATGTACTGAGGATCAAACTCTCAGCTTTCCAATTGGACTCTGCTGCACTGCTGTTCACTGAGGGCTGCCTGCCTGGGGTTTAAACAAGGACACAAACACGCCGAGCCGCTGAGGTAGGACACACTGCAGCTTCATCAACACTAACTTTCTTGCATTGTCTTTATTTCAAACTGGCTGGTCTGAACTGTTGAATGTTACAGAGAATACATGTAATCTGTAAGAGTTAACAGTAAGAGTTAACAGTTCAGTTTACAGGACCCTAACCCTTAGTGCATTAAAGGAGGTTAAGAAGTTAAATCTTAGTGGAGCAATGTGATAAGGTTATGAACTGATTTCACTGCGCTGAGTTAATCTTAAATCATATCATCATCATCAACTAATCTGCTTCTAGGGAGTTTTTTAAATGCATTAATGGTGGATGTAACATATTTCTGAGTTTAGTGTGTGAATTTTAGATTTTAGAATAACTGGCACTAACATTCAGAAGCTTTTTCACCTTAATGAAGTAAAGATAAGTCAAAGTCACTGGAACTTCAGTTGCTGATGCCCATGTCAGATATTTTTATCCATTACTATATCTGCAAGCTCATTTCATTTAAGAGATTCAACATTCTGTTGCAGTATATTAACCAGAAATTGTAAATAAAGAACAGGAGAAATTAAATCACTTCAAAATTAAGGCATGTTCAAAGTGTGGAGTTTCTACATTTGTAGAGATTTGTGATTATTGGTGGAGCCAGGGAGGACATGAGGACAGTGAAGGGTGGTGGCACCCTCCCCTCTGGTTAATGCAAACCTCTGGCGAGCTTGAAACCAGTCAGTAAGACACCTGAACCAGTCTGGACTGGTACTGTCAGCTGCGTAAAGTGAAAGGAACTCAGTGAATCTGTTCTGAAAGCTCTACCACTGAGCAACAGCAAAGCACAGAAACATGGGAAATATCTCCAAAATACCACAAAGTTACCAGATCAAAACACCACCAAGTTACAAAATGCACTTCAAGAATAGAGCTTTTATTGTCCTAAAAGGACCTATGTGGACTAAATGGCAGGCGGAGATGCAGGGGAAGGGTCTGTGCGGGGCGGTATGTGCTGCTGCTGCAGGATGCTCGACCACCACCACATAGCTGTGGCCTGACTGAACGCTGGATGGAAAGGCTCTGCATCTGTCAAGATCACCAGAGGCACGCAACCAGGCATTCTCTACTTTCTGCTGGCTGTGTAAATGCATTTTAAGAGTTAGAAATATCAGTCTTTAGCTCTTTATAAAACTTCATTCAGTAAATTAGTGCAGATGGTGAATACGTGAGAACAATAGAAACATTTGTATTGGCTGTAAATTCCCATTTTCAGTGAAGGATATCAGTGCTTAATGGAAACACTGGTAGAATCAGTCCACTAAATTGCTCCAGTCCCCCGTGGATTGTTCAAGACATTAATTCCAGATTTAGACTAACATTCAGAAAGTGTTTCCAAAGCAAACAGTGACTTCATATAGCAGTTATCACACAAGCTACTGTTGGGCTCCATAGACAGACAATTTCAAACAAATTCAAAACTCTGGACAGAAACTGTCTTGGACCTGAGCTGCAATGAAGAATAAACTAAATTAAGTTCAAAGCTCTTTGGGTGATTACTCAGTCAACATTTCTCTTCTGTATTTCTTCATTTTGAAAATTAAAGTGAAACTGAATCCCAACACAAAGGATGTCCTTGCTAAACCAAAGGCATATCCATGTCAGAGACGATATTTTCTCTACCGTCTCTGGAAGTAAAAACAATTACAGGCCTGAGACAGAGCCGGGACTCCTGAGCAGAGGGTTACCATGACAACATGAGACCACCACTCTGGAGTGGAGCGGTTACCACAGCATACAAAACGTGCAAACAGTGGTATTCGATCCTGTCTCTGATAGCCACAGTCCTGCTGAAAATATTCACACAGCCGCCACTCTGAATGCTCCAGATGAGGAAACTACACAGAATAAAGCAGCATTACCTCAACATGTCAGGGATGACTTCAGACGGACCTTACAAATGTCAAACTAGCTTACTAATAAACTACTAAATAGCTATGAAGGCTACTATGGCAGCTAGCAATAATGGGTCAACTATGTTAAAATACAAACCTATATCCCTCCAGAGTTTTGATCTGTTAAATTATATCTGTTGGTGAGGAAGCTGGGAAATGGTGAATATTTTTTGTTTTGTGTTTTTATGATGTGCATGTTGGTGCATAACATCAGCACAGAGCTGGCCTGGTGTGTTCTGATTGGCTGCCTGGGATGCAGCGTCTATTGTCATTCACCTCGTGTCCCAGGTGTCCCAGTAAAGAGTCCCTGGTCAGACAAAGGCTAACCTGAAAACCAGCAAGGCTCGGGGTCTGCAGGACCGGGACTGAATGCTGACATGTAACCATGTGTAAGAAAAAAACAAAAAACAAACAAACAAACAAAAAAACATAATGGTTACCACAGTGACATGGGACCTGGGGCCATGTTCCAGAAACCTCCTAACTTGCAGATCCAGATCGAGATCCAGATGTTTGGTAACCATGGTAACTAGGGTTAGGACCTGATTTAGGAAAACAGCCATCACAGATGAGTTCCTATCCAAACTTCAGATAGGAAAAATAGTTTAGGATTTGATTCTATAACACCAAACTGAGAAAAATCCTGTCTGAGACTTCCTATCTCAGCTTAAGACTTAAGATTTCCTCAGTGCGGCGACATCAGTATCCAGTCCTCTTGTTATTGGTTCTGGAGCCGAGCTAACTTGTTTGTCTCTCACTACAGATTTCCATGGTTGCTGTGTGACTGACCTACCAAGTCTCTAAAGCAACATCACCATGAAGGTTTTCTTCCTGCTGTGCCTGCTGGCGCTAGGCGACGCCAAACCCTACCAGCCAATCAACGTCATGGACTTCCTCAGAAACTATGACATCATGATGGGCGATGCAGACGATGATGATGACAACAACATCGACGACGACGATGATGATGATGATGATGAAGATGAGGACTGCCCGGCCGGCTGCCAGTGCTGGCCCAGAGTGGTGCAGTGCTCTGACCAGGGTCAGAATACACTCCAACATGCCAAACACACATATCAACGCTGTGCTGTCCAAGATACACTCATTCATATCTAAAAAGACAGGCTTTCATTCATCCATTAAAGACGTTACCTGACATTCATCACCCAGTATTAAAGAAAAGATCCTCAGCCAGATACTAGTTTGAAAAGAAAGTGGTACAGACCCACTAATAATCACTACACGGTGTCATTTTTACCAATAGTGGACAGCTCATTTTGGATGTAAACCATTCAACTCCTGTGCTGGCCAGTATGAACAACAGTCTATAAACTGGATTTCAAATAATGCCAAGACTGGAAATGAGAATCTGACCTGTGTTTTTTTTTTTTTTTTTTTTTTTTTTGTGCCCTATAATTAAAAAAAAAATAAACCATGGCAACAATCTAAGAACTTTTCAATTTTTTGTCATACAGATTTTTTTAAAAATAAGTTTTAAGGAAGCCCATTCTGTGTCTACTCCTTATAAATTGAATACAAACAGCTTTGTGTTGGCTCCTAAAGGGGAACTCAACCCCCCTCATCTGCCTTATTAAACCCTCCTTACTGGTAACGTTACCACCTAAGCCTCTATAAATGCTCAGCAGTCACCGCTGCAAACGGAGGCTGAAAGTATGAGTCAAGTCATTCACAGATTTTCCTAACTGGAGCCTAAGGGCTTAAGGGCCTGGTTGTGGCACGTCCTTACATGACAAGCACACTCAGAGTGATGTGTGTTTTCTCCAGCCTGAGCACCAGTGTGATACCTGTAGCTCTCAGTGTTGTTAAAATGCCTTTATTTAGTTATTTATTTTTTTTAAAGACAGCCCACGTGAAGAATAACTAGGAACTGTGTCTCTTCCAACAGGTCTGATCTCTGTTCCTGAGAAGATTCCTGAGGACACAGTGATGATCGACCTCCAAAACAACGACATCACTGAGATCAAGGAAGATGATTTCAAAGGCCTCAATACAATCTATGTAAGGCAAACATTCAGAGCTGTCAGCCTGGTTCTACATGGCCATGAACACTATAATCCCCTCTTATTAAGGCAGCACACTGTAAGACAGATTCCTGTGGAGCTAGAACAAATAAGGCATGTCTCGAGTTGTGTGATTTGAAGAACACAGAATGACATCAGTGCAAAGGCATAAAGAGCATGTAGGCAAACGGATAATTAAGGAATGATTGTTTGGAAAGAAGGATGGCATTGGTCCAAATATAAACTCTGAGGGCTAATTAGCTTTGTTCACCTTAAACCACCTCACCCTTCAGTCTGCATCCAGGTAAAACTACCAGTTGAGAAGCCTGAATGGTCTCAAGGTGTCACTGAAGTTCACCTGCATTTATTCAAATCTGTAGTCAAAAGGAGACTCCTTCAAAATCTTTGAGGACATTTTGACTAGAGGTCGACTGATTAATCAGTTTGGCCAATGAATCGTTGATTATGGGACATTTTCCAAACTATAGGTATTGGCAGGACTTGGCTCTGATTGGCTGATGGCTGACAGGTAGGGACTAAAATGATGAACCATAACCCGATACAAAACACTTAGGCAAAGACGACATCAATAAGTAACTTGCATATATCACATATGAATAGCATATGAATAAAATAAAAGTTTAAGTGCTGTAAACAATAATGACACAATCTTATAGAATAATTAATTTAATTCTGCATAATATAGTGAAATTATTCCTGCTGTAAAGACAAACTCTGTGTCCTCCATTATAATATCAGGCTGCTCAACTGGAATCAGTGACTCTGAGGAAAAAAACTGCTGACTAAAAACAGCTCCCTACATACTAATTTATTTTTTTTTCTCCACGGTCTGATTTTTGGTTCCAGATATATTTATTAATTACTTTGAGTTTGAAGTTTAGTGATCTAGACTTAGTTATATATTTGGTTAGATTTTATTGGTTTGATTTAGATGTTGGGTCTGCAGTTAGTTAGTTATAATGTCTAATAAAGTCTAAGAAGGTTTTTTCCAAAAGGGTTGTTTTATCAGCCGATTAATATGCTATCAGACTTTTTCCTGCCCCAAACTATCGTTATTATATTGTCCTTTAAGAATCCACCATCACTCAGCCTCTAATCTTGACCACAAACCACGCAGCAGGAAGTGGCTGGTTAGAGACAGTGCCATGGAATAATGGCTTACTTTTTTATTTCATACAAACAGATCCAAATACAGACACTTAAACGTTTGATTTCGTCATTAAAATCCACTCTGAACATCTCAGAAACATTAAAACTCAAATTCCATCATCTGAGTGTTCGTACTCCCAAACAGACCCGCTGTTCCTGATCCTGTGTTCAACTCAACGCTGCTTACTAAACGGTACATGGTCAAGATTTCCTCCAAGGTTGGAAGTGGGTTGTGTTCAGATTCAACATTCATTCACACTTAGACTGCAGATGAATGACAGCATGAAGCTGATCAGGCTACAAGATGATAAATAGTGTTGACAAGAGTCCAGTTAAATACAGACTAGTCCTACTGGCTCCTCTCTTCTTCCACCTCTGTGTGAAAGTGTGTGTGATCCCAGCAGCTGGTCCGTCTGAAGTGTGTTGTGTGTTCTCCCAGCCAGAAATAAACCACATCGAAGCCAGAAGGCTCTCATTACTGTTTTACCACAGCAAACACAAACGAGCAGCTACAGTTTTATACTAACGTAGAGATTTGTTATTGAAAGTGTTATTCTAATTCCTGCCTTACACCTCCGACAGGCCCTGTTCCTGATCAACAACAAAATCTCTAAGATCCACCCCAAGGCCTTTAAGAACATGGACCGTCTCAGACTGCTGTACCTCTCCTACAACCTGCTGACGGAGATCCCTGCCAACCTGCCTCGCAACATCCTGGAACTCCGCTTCCATGAGAACAGGATTGCCCGTATCAAGAGGGATGCATTCAGGGGCCTGAGAAGCCTAAATGTGCTGGGTAATGACCTCTGAGCCACTGGTGTCCAGTCCTGTGCAAAGGATGAACCTGCAGGTTTCCAATCCAACCACAAACTACAACAACAGATGGAAAGGTTGGAAAGAAAACCCGCAGACTGTTACAGGACTGGACACCACTAGCCTGTGGAAAACACTGATAATAGTGACAAAAACCACAGCTAGACTGTTAAAATACCGCTACTGAATGTCTACACCAACTTTCTGCAGTTTAATTGCGGATTTCATGCAGTGAAAGGGAAGCTTTTAAAGCTCTGAGGGATTTCCATGCTCTGCTCAAGCATCCATGTTCACTTCTAAAATGCTTCACTTTGCACAGGCAAAGAGATTTAGACTGACTATTGTTGAATTCAACCCAGTTATTACACTGATGGTACCACTGTACACTGGCTTTATGCCTAAGAGCTCATTCAGAAACATGAACTGAAAAACAGATCAGATCAGAAATCTACCTGTATTTGGAGAGTGTTTATTCTTGTGCTAAATTACATTTATTGGCAAAGGAGATGTATCAATTATTAAACAAAAGTGAAAAGTACCAAACTTTGAATGCACAGGTTTAAAGGTGGGATTATTCAGCAGAGATGGAGGCTCCTTTCAGGAAGCCAGTGTGTGGAGGCAAATGAAAAACACTGATTCAAAACGGTTCCACTGGTCTTAGATAACATGACTTTTACCAAGACATGAGGAGACTGGATGTTACTGCTGATAACTGACTTCTTATTGAAGACCTTATTGCAGTCAAGGAAAGGTTTGACCTATTAAATGCATTAAAGGTCACTCTAAATTATTGATAGAGCTAGCTGCTGTAGATGTTTTCCAGATGTTTTATAAAAGAATAACCATTCACCCAAGTCCATCAGATCACAGGGAACAATGAGACCAAACTACCTGATATTATGTTCTCTGCAGTAATTGTGATCTAACTACTTAAAATTAATGATCATCTGGCAAGAAAATGTCAATCATATAAGAAAGGTTGATGCAGACATTTGAATCTGCCTAGGCCTTAGCAAGCCAAACATTTTGATTTGTTTTTTGCCAACAGAGTTGGGCGCCAACCCTCTGGCCAACAGCGGGATCGAGCCAGGAGCTTTTGACGGCATGTCGACGCTGTATGTGGGCATAGCAGAGGCCAAACTAACTGCTGTACCAAAAGGTAGAGAACCGCTCAGCTCTCATGGAGGTTAAACTTCTACAAATCAACCTCTTCTAGTGCTACATTAGGCTAACTCAACAGTATGACTGTAAAATATAACAAACTGTTATATTGTTATACTGTTAATAGCATGCTTTGATTTAAAGAGTTTGTATAGAAATCATTAAAAGCCAGTCATCGCCAACATGAGCTGCAGTTTCCTAACTTCACTTTGTGTCTCCCAGACCTCCCATCCTCCATCACAGAGCTGAGCTTGGACTACAACAAGATCGCCAAGATTGAAGTAGAAGACTTCATCAGATATAAAAACCTTCAAAGGTGAAAACCAACTATCCAAGGGAGCACTTTGCAGATCTTTACCTTTCAAAACTGTTTCCCTTATGAGCTGTAAATGGTTAAACAAGCTGTTATAACTGTTTTTAGGAGAACCTCAAAACATATTTACAGTTACTCAAGTTTTGTCCTTTCTAAACTCATGGTGAAATTGAAAAATGTCAATCTTCAGAATTCAGCTGTTTTTATATACCTGCAACTCTGACAGTTTGGAAGCTGTAATTCAGAGGCAATGATACTATACAACTCTATGTTGTATTTCTGCAGGCTGGGACTGGGTTTTAACCAAATTAAGTCTGTAGAGAATGGGAGCTTCATCAGCATCCCCAACATCCGTGAGATCCACCTGGACAACAACCGCCTGAAGAAGGTCCCGCCCGGCCTCAGCTCCCTGCGCTACCTTCAAGTACGATACGAAACATGACTCTGTTACCTGATCAACTGGAAACAAACATGTAGAGGGGTTTTACTGTTGCTAAGCAGACAAAGGCACACACAACAATGCAGCTTTTATCCCAGTTCAACTGTGATCAATGGCAAAAAAGGAAAGTAACACCTTTGTCTGCAGAGTCACCAGAGGTGGTAAATTCCAAAACTCACCAGCCATTTTCCTTATGAAAATCATTACGACAGAGTGAACCTCATGCCCTGCCTTGTTACTCAAACAGGCATGTTATTTTGACTGCAGATGGTAGGCTGGGCCTGCTGGTGGCACTAGAGGGAAGGTCATTGGATCGCCAAAATTATCAGGTTTCATCTTCTAGCCGACATAAATGTCTCCAAATTTCACGGCAATTCATTGGATAGATTTTGGACATCCCTACACACTGACTAGCCCAGAAACTCCTTCCATAATCAGCCTGTGCTATAATAAGTTCAGTAAAAAAATGTAAATGTCAGTTTGATAAATCACATGTTCTCTTCAGTTCTCCCTCTGGGTTCCTGAAGGTGTCAGATGTGTGTGTTTGTGGTTTCAATCTGCTGCCGCGGTCGTGGAGCGAGGACGTTTGTTCACTCTGAGCGGGAAGACGAGACCAAACAAATCCAGAAAGTGGATCAGTTGTTGAAGCGTAGCAGCGATACAGCTGGAAACAAGGAGGAAGAAGAGAAGAAGCAGAAACAGAAATTAGAACATTATTTATAGAAAGATGGAGAACGACTGGACTACCTGACCAACCAACTGAAAACTAATTTGAAAAAAATGTTCTCTGTTTCTCCAGGTGATATACCTCCATGTCAACAAAATCAGCAGTGTGGGAGTCAATGACTTCTGCCCCGCCCAGCCCAGTGCCAAGAAGAACCTGTACACAGGCATCAGTCTGTTTGCCAACCCTGTGAAATACTGGAACATCCAGCCGGCGACCTTCCGCTGCGTGACGGGACGGAGGGGCGTTCAGCTTGGAAACTTCAGGAAGTAGACAGAGCCGAGGGGGCGTGTTCAAGACAACCCAGAACTGAGAGCGTCCAACATCCTCGCCACAAGAGAGGAGCCAAGGATAATTCTGATGTATAAAACAGCAATATGATGACAGTATAATCCCTAAAATATCAGCCGTTCAGGAGTTTAGAAAAAACTATTATATTTGAATTGACAGTTATGTGTTTTTGAAAGGACATGTTTCGAATGAAGGGTCACGAAATTAGCACAACACATCACAGACCAGGTCAGCTTCCACCTCCAGTAAGATAAACCCCAAAAATGCAGTCATGAGGAGTTTCTCACCTCCTAACAAGGAGGTGACGGTGACATCACCGCCTCCCCGGTCCAGCCTCCGGACACAAACCCTTTTGCTCTTCTCAAATCAGAAACTTCCCAAGTTGTCGTGAACATTTCTTCAATTTCTGTTGTCACATAAAAGGTGTTCCTGTCCCCCACCTGCACACCAGGTGGCGCTGGTTACCCACACGCCGTTGCATTATATATCTAACAGAAGGATCTACACAAGGAAAAAAAAAATTCAGCTTTTGACTCAGATTTGAAGGTTTTTCCATGTCAACAGGACATTCTGAATATTTAGCAGAACCACCTGGTTTCTAAAAGGAATGCTATTAATGTCACTTCTCATGTGAATGATCAAGTATTATGAAAAAACAAACAAACACCAATACCAAACACCAAATCAAAAGTTAATGATCTCCGCAGAGATTTCCAGAGTTGAAAATTTGTTTGGACTCGTTTGTGCAAAAAGTCTCAGAAATGACCTGTCACTACTTTCCCAACAGTTTAACCCACGGCTGTTAAAAACAGGATGAAAAACAAAAGGCAAAAAATGAAAACTAGTTGTAGAGTTTAAGTCGAGTTGTGTACAACAATCCAGAAATTAGAGACACATCATTTCTGGTCAGCTGTGCAGATTTTATTCCCACTGACATGTGAGGATATCATGGCCTTTCCTCCATCATAACAAACTCAAATTATTCCATTATCTGTATGATTAGCGCTGAAGCTGGGCGTTTGCTGCAGATAAGCTCGCAGTGGAAGCTAAAGGAAAGCTGGGTGTCTGTACTTGAAAGCAGCTTGAACGCAACAAAAAATATCAGGTCAAATAATGCTTGTAACCCAGGGAAGAACTTAAAGGGATTACTAAACGTTAGTGTTTACAGGTAAATATTAGTCACAGATAACTTTCTAAGCATTAATGTTTAAAGGGGAAGATCAGTCACAGATAACCTGGTATTCCAAAACTGCATTCGTCACTCTGTTGTGTCTGAAGTTGTTTACTCTGCTTCATGTGACTTCACCACCAGCAGATCTGTTTTTTTAAAGTTCAGGCATTTTAAACATGAAACTATCACGACACTGCTTCACAAAAATTAATATAAACTCCACAACCAAGCACAAAGACAGTACAGACTGCTTCAAATTTAGGCATCAAAGTTTGACAAGACACCTAAAGTGGAAATAAATATCAATAAACAGCGCCTCCCTGTGGTAGCTCTTCAGGCATGCACATAAAGAACAAACTGACTGTAATGGAATAAAACTCGACTCCTTGCCCGATGTCTTTCTAAAAAAAACAAACAAACAACAGATCGTCTCAATAAAAGGAATTGCTCAGTGAATTTAATAGAGGTCATGCATACTTGGATTAAAACCAGGCAACATCCTAATGCAAACCAGCAGAATGGAAAACCAAATAACTTTGATGGTGATGTGTTAGCCTGACTGCCACGCTGATGTTTTTTTTTCTCCTCTGAAACCTGAAACCCCTCTCAGGTTTCCCATCATTTCAAGACATTGGGAAAAGGTGATTACCACATTCCAGCTACAAATTACCAAAAAAAAAAAAAAAAAAAAAAAGAAAAAGAAAATTAGAAAGAAATAAAAAGCTTACCAGAAAATAAAAATTTGCATAAATAAATAAATTCAAACGAAATAAAATTTAAGTGAATTTTGTTCGGGCAGTAAAGTAAAACCTTTCAAAATAAGCTACCCGGGGTTTCTGGGTTTCCAGGGGTTAAATGGAGATAGAACAGAATAAAGGGAAGCAGACTAGAGCAGAAAAGGACAGAACAGAATAGAATACAAAGAATGGAACATATTTTTTCTGCTTTCAGAAAATGTTGATACATATCATGTTGATGCCTGTATTATTATTATTATTGAGTTGAATTTGTCACACTGTGGAATCACAGAACTGGAATCCGTCTAACAAAATGACTGTGCCTCAGCCTGAACGGGCCTGACCAGCACAACATGCAGGCCTTATTAATGTGTAATATTCATGCCTGCCTGCAGATGTTTTATATATCTTCACTGCATGTCTATCTATGTTATGTCTTTGTCATTATTTACAAGCTGCAGCCTACGAGCCTTCGTAGGTTTGGAGCGACATGATTATACGTTGTCCTGTAAGTAAACCTGTCCTCTGCAGGGTTGGGGGCTAACTGAGTAAAATGCAACAGGAACACAGTCATGAGAAACATTCGGAAACTGATCTGCAACCTTTCAGTAAGAGTCTGGCTTCATTTATACATTTTGGAAAAATAAACAAATCCACAGTACAATTTAAAAATTTCCAGCAGATCATCAGTAACCCTGGATGGAAACCCCAGAAGCCGGACTCGACGTCCCCCAGAACATCGTCCATGTAGACCTGTTTTATTTCCTCCAGTGTTTTCTCCTCTGACATGGTGCTATATTTATTGTGTATGTCTCTAAATAAACCTCAGAAGTCCCCTATTGCTGCTTTGATTTGTTTTCCAGAACGACTGATATCCACTTTTGGCCACTAACAAACTAAGTAACATACTAACTAACATCCTGGCTTTTACATGCCACCATAGCCAATGTATTATCTTCTTTTAAACTAAGAAACCTTGAAAAAACAAACCATCTGATGAAAACCAATCCCCCACTCTTACTTTGTTGGATAATTCTGACTTATTCCTCCATCTGCCAGCAGGTGGCAGTGAACGCTAAGGCCTAGAGAAAGTTTTCCTGGGTGCCAGAGGAGAGCTGGAGGCCGGTCAGGAGGAGTGAAGACCACTGGGCACTTTAATTGAATGTAGCGAGGGGATGGTGGAGAAATTTACCTTAAAATCTGCAGAAAACAGGAGATAGGTGAAATCATTTCTGCTAAACTCAGGGACAGCCACCAGCCAAATGCCATCAGCTGCAGACTTAGCTGTGACTGGGATGTGCTAGTCACTACTGTCTGCAGACAATTTGATTTTTGCCCTGAATGAACCAATGGAGACAGCAGTTACAACATCATGTGACTGTACAGACATGGCTTCAATAAAACAACATGTGCTGAACAACTTACGGACGTCCCAGACCTCCCAGGTTCAGCTATTAAGCATCACCTCTGAGCCGATGGGGTTTAAGGTTAAATCTCACAACATCCAGACTACTGGAAGACCATCACAGCTGACACAGAGCAGGTAAAGCCAGGAGAGGAGCACAAATGAATGAAAATGCAAAGAAACTTGAAAAAATACACAAATATCAGAAGGAAAAACCACTGTTCTTTGCTCAGGTTTTGAAAAACTTTCCACCTTTTCCAGTGATGCAGATAACCACAGAACTGTGACATGTGTTATGAGTTAGTGAGTGATCAGTGGTCATCTCTACAGCCAAAACTCAAACAACACAGTCACAGCTCAGCTGCTAAGTCTGAGCGTGCTCCCTGTCCCCCCGCCCACACCGAGGTCAGGTATCACACCTGTGCAGGTACGAGCTGGGCTGGACGGGGCGGCCCGCTGGATGTGCTGCTTCTGGATGTTGTGAGAATTGATTTGTGTGATCTGTTGTCTTTCTCTCTCCTACTTCTCAAGTCTCTTTCTGCCGAATTATATCATATGAAACAAACAAACAAACAGACAGACAGACAGGAAGTGGCTTTCTACTTGCATGAAATAAAGGTGGAATGCCACGCCCCCTTTTGACTGACCAGCCTCACAACTTGCTCAGGTCGTCTGTGACACGCCGACCCAAAGATTTGTGATGACTTGTGAATCCGCTCAGAAGTTAAGAGCCGTTGTGTGAAACGCCACGCCCTCTGCCCCGCCCTCCGCCACGCCCTCTGCCCCGCCCTCCGCCACGCCCTCTGCCACGCCTCACTTTGGCGTAAAGCTGGACACTTCTTCATGGTCCGTGACCAACGTTTCCACCAAACTTGGTGGAAGCACGTGTTTGAAAGTTACGCTGCTGTGATGAACGGACGCACAGCGACTCGTAGCCCCGCCCCTCTGATGTCATCGGCCGGGGGAAAACACAGTCTGGTGTTTCTGTGACGTTTTCCAATCAGCAGAGCGGCAGGGGTGAGTGTTTGGTTACTGAAGGAGAAACGTGATGAAACCTGTGAGACAGGCTTTTCTTTTCCCTGTCTCTCTTTGGGGGCTCCAGCCGGCTCCCTGCAGACCCCCCCACCCCCCCCGTAACCTGAGCCCCGCCCACCCCCCCCACATCCGGACCTCCTCAATCAGAAACGTCTTCACCTGAAACTGATACCTGTGTTCAGAGCTGCAGCAGCACGTCTCCGGCTGGTGGACAGTCTGTGACGGGACTGTTTGGTCTTTTTTAATCAGGACTCGCTGTACGATGGAGGGGGGGTGGGGGGTGGGGGAGTGCTCTCTCTCTATCTCTCTGTCTCTCTCTCTCTCTTTCTCTCTCTCTCCAGGAAACATATGGAACAGATCTGCCGGTTGGCCAGACCTTGCTCTGCCACGTCTCACAGACCCAGACACACACACACACACACACACACACACACACACACACACACACACACACACACACACACACACACACACACACACACACACACACACACAGAAAGCTCCCCTCCTCAGATCACTTACCTCTCCAGCCTCCTCTACTCCTGTCTTCTCTGTTCCTCTGTTCTACTCTTTTACTGTTAAACTCCTCTCTCCACCTGCCAGCCAACACCTCCTTACTGCTCTCCTGCCCGCCTGCTGCTGCCTTCACTGGCATGATAATAATTCCATTTCTGTGATAACAGTTTGATTAAAGCATTTATATAGCGACTCAGGTGGAGACAGCAGAGTGTCCTGTGTCCCTCTGAGCTCCACGGGCGTGTTGCTCTGAAAAGGAGCTGAGCTCAGCTGCGGTGTTGCTGCGCTGCTGTCTTGAGGCAGCTGAAAGTGACTGAGTGACAAAAACGGATCTTTAAATTAGTGAAATCTTGAGCTTTCACTCGGTGCTAGGGATGCTAACCGGTGGCCGTTTGACCGGTTGTTGACCGTTTGAACTTTAACCGAATAATCTTGTCGGTTAATTTTAAGGCCGAACGTGTCGTCGCCGACACAAATGCGCATGTCATCTTGTAAATACCGTAACTTCCGTAAAGTTTGCTCTATCGAAAAAATTCCAACTGTCCCTGAAAGTTAGGAAGTTGCTCATGAACCCATATACAGTTTAATACGGTAAACATGGCCGGGCTTGGATTACGTCATCACGCTCAGAGACTTACAGGAGAAACGAGCCAAGCTTATAGTGATCACGTATAGTTTTGAACAAAGTTTGTCATGCAAGTCTGCAAGAGTCATAAAACCACCAAGCAGACTCATCGAGGCGTCTGGAGACAATATTTTTCACGAGGAGAGAGAGATTTCTTCTACACCGCGGTAAGCAACATGCGTAAATTACATAATGTTTGTAGGATATCATGAGGGGACATCCGTGGTACAGAACGGACACGGTCGTGTTTTTGACCGTCTGTAAACTTTACAGACGGTCAAATAATATTCTCGGTTAACTGAAATAAACCGATTAATGAGGCCCGGTGGTCGACCAAGAAAATTTTCCATTTTCGCCGTCCCTACTCGGTGCACTGGATCCCCTTCCTCTGCAGAGAAGCCTTCCTTCTTACCTGGAAAATCCTCCATTATTACAGCAGCCCACCAAGGTGTGACACACCTGGCTGTTAGAGGGGACGGGAGACGGCCTCTGATTGGTTCACTGCATGTTACGCCCAAAACACAGCCAGGATTCATGAGGAGACTCAGGACGAGCCTTTAGAGCCAGGAGCCTGGAGCAGCTCTGCACGGCAGCAGCTGAGAATGGAACTACAAAGCCCTGAGGTCACATGATTTCTTTGATAATTATGCAGAAACATCTCATTTATTTGCCACCACAAAATAAGAGCAAGAAAGCTGTTTTTGGCCCTGATGAGTTTACAGAGCACCTTGAGTCCAAGGAGGAATGAGCCAGTTTCCTCAGAGATCCACTGACGAGGCGAGTGAACCTCTAACCCCAACCTCGCACGATGAGATCCCATACTTTCAGACGCGCTGAAGTGTTTATGTGCACAGACCCTGACCGCACACCTGTCCGTGACCAAAACACCAAATCAAGTCAGAGCACGCACACACACACACACACACACACTGTCAGTCAGTCAATGATTACGCTGATTATGACCTTAAAGTCAGAGAATAATCACAACAACACCCAGAGCAGATGGGCCCTGTGTGTGACGGCTGTATGTGTGTGTGTGTGTGTGTGTGTGTGTGTGAGAGACGGCTGCAGGTGTGTGTGTGTGTGTGTGTGTGAGAGAGAGACGGCTGCAGGTGTGTGTGTGTGTGTGTGTGTGTGAGAGAGACGGCTGCAGGTGTGTGTGTGTGTGTGTGTGTGCTCCTGAAGCCCTGAGTCAATTAACACTGAGTTTGTTTGTGGGGATCAGAGTTCCTCCACTTTCTACCTGCAGCAGGTGACTCAGTTTGGAGGAAGCAGCAGGTGACTCAGTTTGGAGGAAGCAGCAGGTGACTCAGTTTGGAGGAAGCAGCAGGTGACTCAGTTTGGAGGAAGCAGCAGGTGACTCAGTTTGGAGGAAGCAGCAGGTGACTCAGTTTGGAGGAAGCAGCAGGTGACTCAGTTTGGAGGAAGCAGGTGTTTTCATGTGTGTGTCAGACTCTACACACACAGGCTGAGCCAACAGGTCAGCAGGTCACTCAGAGTGCTGAGTGGAGGAGAGTGTTTCCTCAGCGTTTTTAATTCCTCAGTGGTTTTAAATTTGTGTGTGTGTGTGTGTGTGTGTGTGTGTGTGTGTGTGTGTGTGTGTGTGGGAGAAGGGGGGATGTATCTTGTGTCTATAGTTTGTTGTATTGTTTTTATGTAAAGCACTTTGGTATGAAAAGTGCTCTATAAATAAAGTTTGATTGATTTTGTCTTTGTGCTGATAACAGACTGGTTCTCACCTCACATGGAGAGAACACACACACACACACACACACACACACACACACACACACACACACACACACACACACACACACACACACACACACACACACACCTCCACCGTCTGCCTCACTCCTCTGTCTGTCTTGTTTTCTGCTGCTGTGATCAGCGTCCACACCAGTGTCTTTAAAGTTCCTCCTCCTTCCTGCACTTCTTCTTCACCTGTTTGCCTCCAGGTAAAATAGCTGTTGGACTCCTTTTTCTGAAATGTGTAAATCTCCGTGGGATGTTTGACTCATCTAACCCTCCCAGGATCGTGTCCTCTTCAGACGCCGTTTAAGCGCCTGGGAAAAACCTCACGTGAGCCCTAACCCTCGCTGCAGCTCAAAGACCTGAAACCCTCAGACCTGAAACCCTCAGGTCTGTTTCCCAAGCTCCATTATCCTCCTCCTGCCTCGCCTCCTCTTACTGTCACACACACACACACACACACACACACACACACACACACACACTCTGCCGCCCTGACAAGCCTACAGCTTCTCACACCTTTTCTTGACAGGAAACATATAATATATAATATATAAACAGGAAGGAAGCCGTGTGTTTCAGATCATAATTACATAATAATTACATAAACACTCTGTCTTGATTCATACATCTCTGTAACGCCATGCACACATGGATACGTATAATTCTGAAAACACAGTTTAATTTACCCGCTTAAAAAAAAACTCCACAAAGGAGCATTTCTGAAAATCTCTTGAAAAAATAAAAACTGGGCCAAAAGGCTGCGGTTGACAATAACCTGAACAGCAAAGCAAAGCAGCTCAGGAAGATCAGGATCTGCCACTTCCACGTTAGATATTCCCCAAAAATCGATCACATGCACTGCCACGCCCCCCTGTGGCTGATGGGTGTACAGAGTTAATCAGATCTTATTTGCCAAATCACCAAAGTTTTCACAAAGTTTCATGCAAATCCAGCCGGGAGTTTCTGAGAGATCCTGCCAACAAACAAAGAAACCTGAGAGGGACAGCCGCCTGCTGGGAGGATGTTGTTCTAAAAATCGATCAATGATCAACATAATTAGTGGTGACGTCATCACCGAACCACCTGACGGTGCAGCCTCAGCTTGAGCGGCGTCGTTTTTTCCTCAGCAGGAAGAAACCAGGTTGCCTGCTCCAAAAAACACAAAGTGGAGCTTCAGCAGGTTTGAACGCTCAGAAAGCTGGAAGGCAGCATGAGCAGGATTTGTCCTGCTGGTCTGTAAACGCAGCATCGAGAGCCGGCCCCTCCCCCCTGGCTAAGCTAAGCATTTTCATTTCCTAGGATGGTGATGGAATGAGATGTTCCATGTTCCACCGCCGTCCAAGGAAAAACCTCCAGCAGCTAGAAAGAAGGAGCTCTGTCCGCTCGCCGTTTCTCCTCGCTACATTTTCTTTTTTCCGCGTCCACAATTTTGGCGGCTTCCGATTGGACGTGGTGCTACCCATCTGGCACGGCGCTGCGCTGTGATTGGCTGGGAGCTGCACACCCGCTGCCCGAAGGCCGACGCCCAGAAGAGGCCCGAGCTCAGCAAAACAAGAAAATCCAGGCAGAGGGCGGGGTCTCTGCAGACACACACACACACACACACACACACACACACACACACACACACACACACACACACACTCATGATGGAGAGGATTAGTTTTGTTTTTTAGGAAAATCCTGCTCATTCTGCCTTTAACAAATATTTCAACTTTTACTGAAAGAGAAAAGGGTTTTCTGTGCTCTTGTCCACTGAGCCGTGTGTGATACAGGATTTCACAGCTTCACATACAGATTGATCTGCAATGAGCATTCATCTATAAAAGGAAAACGCCCACAGCCTGCAGGTCCACGCTGAGCTACAGTTTGGCAGGATGAGCTCAGCGGCCGGGCTCTGGCAGCGGGACAGGCAGGTCCGCTCGACTCCACTCAAACACCATAAAAATATTTTCTGAGTTGTGTTTTGAGGTGGCCGCTGGCAGCAGCTGGAGAAAGAGGAGACCAGTGATTTATAATGTCCAGCCTAAATATCTTTAGCAGACGAAGCCGCAGCAGATCTGCACCGCTGCAATCTCTTATGTCACATCTGAAATACAACCTGTGTGTGTGTGTGTGTGTGTGTGTGTGTGTGTGTGTGTGTGTGTGTGTGTGTGTGTTATAACTGAGAGCAGTAATAACTACACACAGTGTGAGTGGTTTAACTCTGCATGAGTGGTTTCCTGAAAAATAAACTAATTCCATGTATTTTACCGTGCCGGTAAACCACACGGATACAAAAACACTTTGTAAAATAATTCTAACTAAAAAAAACTTAAAGGTTTACTAACTAACATTCTACTGTTCTCACATCAAGTCTGAATTTATGGCACAAAAAAATAAAAAAAAATAACATGCACAAGGAGATTCTTAGATAAAACAACACAGAGGGCCAAAACTCCCTGACCAATCAGATGGTGTCCTGGGTGGAGTGGGCGGAGCCGCTGAGAACGCAGGTCTATCTGATAAAAACCATAAAAGGAAGAAAAAGAACCAACATGGCAACCTGCTGCTGAAAAGATGTGAACTCATGATGAAGTTTCTACAAATTACGTTCACGTGCAAATATTCTGAGATGAAACTCAGAATGACGACGCAGAGACGACGGCCGCCGCGATCAGCATCCTGCAGACACGACGAAAACCACGTCGCAGCAGAGCGGCAGCGTGAAACAGCGTGCAGAACGTGACGTCATGACGGCGTCACTTTGAGCCCGGTGAGCGGGCACTGCAGCTTCATGCCCACCAACAACACCTGAAGTGGTCTGTGGTGTTTCAGAAGCACAAACACTGACCCAGGGCTTCCATCCGGACGACAGATACTCAATCTGCTGAACTTGACGGGAAACGTTGCAGCTAAAGAGTCCAACACCTCAACCTTCCTGCAACATCTCCTCAAGGTCCCGTCGAGCAAAAATAAACTAACGCACTCACTTCACTTAATGAAACACGTGTTTGGTGCAGATGATCATATAAGTTTATTCATTAGGATAAACCTCTTGAAATGAAAAAAAAAAAGTCTTTTCCATCGTATCTGCAGTTGACAGTTTAATCAGAAAGTCTGTTTCCATGGTAACCCACAGATCAGAGACCTGCTGTACGTGGAGAATAACCACATTACCGAAGTGACTGACTGGAAACACAAGGGGGCGCTACTTCACTGATCTGAGCTCCTGGTCTGCAGAGGAGACGGAGCTGCTCGTCTCGATCTGCGGCGACAGCAGGACTCCACCTGAGCTCCCTGAGGTGACGCAGCGTCCCTGTGTGTGGGACGCTCGCCGGCGCCCCCTATGGAGGCCACCATCACTGTCTGATGATGAGCTTCAGACAGCAGAGAGACCTGCAGCACTGACCTCAGAGCTGCAGCTCATTTTCAGAGCAACATGGAGCTCAGAGGGACACGAGACACTCTGCTGTTTCCACAAGGGGGCGCTGCACAGGGACATGACACCTGAGCTGCTTGGACACTAGAAAACACACCTGAGTCACGTTTGGAGCTGCTTTGCAGAGCAGAGGCCAGAGACTGATGGCAAAAAGCTGCTGATGACGATGAGATCCTCTCCTCTGGTGTAAACAGTCAGACACATCACTCCAGGAGACAAACAAGTAAATAATAACTGCTACCGACTAAGGCCAAACAAAAAAATACCTTGGCTTCTGGTTCCTTGTCATTTAAGGGCATGAATAGGTAGGGAATTTATTTTATTTTTTATTTTATTTAGCATTTTAAGGATGGGTAGGGGGGGTTTATTTTATTTTATTTATTCATGGGAAGGATGGGTAGGTAGGGATTTTATTTTATTTTATTCTTTTTTTTATTTTCGGAAGCGATGCATGGGTTGCTCTTTAAATATAATGAGTTCAATATTTGCATAATTTACCACCTTTTTAACGGACGGAGCGGCGTTATTACTAGCAGAGGGAGGGGTCTCTGGCTCGCATCGCAGCGCGAGGTACCTGAAGTCAAATACACCCATAACACACACCGCCACAGAGCCGAGCTCCACGGGGGGGGCAGCAGGCAGACATGACGGATCCCCCGTCATGTCTGCCTGCTGCCCCGTTTCATCTCTTTCACTACGTCTGCAAAGCTTTTCTCTTGCAGTCGGATTATTTTCGCTGGTGGTTTGCGAGGACAAATCACACTCACACACACACACACACACACACACACACACACACACACACACACCGTGCGGAAGTCCATTCTTTCCAGCCGGTGCTGTCGGTGGCGCGTGATTCCATGAAGTTATTTTCTGAAGTTACGCGAGAACATCACAAATAAGGCGAGTGCAACATACATCAAAATAAAAGCCCTGCTTAACTTTTGACCAATGCCAACAAGGTCACACACGGTTGCTTTTACTTTATTTTTTTATGTTATTTTTACACAGAGGCCAATAAATGGGGGGTAAATGGGACACCTGGTCGGGAACCGGAACCCAGAACTTGTTTTTGTCTGGCCTGACCCACTGGGACTTTTGTTTTAATTCCACTGAAGCAGCCTTTAACTGAGCTGAAATGAGCTTCAACACAGTGTTTGGGAACTGGCTGGCCGGCGAGGAACCAGCTCGCTGCTGGTCCTGGTTAATCCAAACACTCTGAGCTCTCAGTGCCACACGTCCACATTCATTCAGCTAAAACATCTTTTTAAATAACAGAATTTCTGCAATTAACAGTTTTTTCCAGGGGAAAAGCACATAAGAGACTACACCAAGCGGAGAACCACAATTATCACAGATCATCATAAATTGAGGGCAGATATCTGTGTGATCAAAGCCGCTCTCGACCTGCACATCGTCAGGATCTGTTGGTGCAGTTTTAGCGCCAACAAGCCAAACAGCTAATGAAGCTGAATCACAAACTGCAGGACACCAAACCCACACAGGCCGGAGAAAACTGGACCTTCAGTCTGTCAGCACTCACTCAACACACACTCACATTCCAAAGACACGCGCACACACACACACACACACACACACACCACCCACTCATCCATCGAAGAGCCAAGCAAGACCAAAGGAGGCCAGCCAGATTAAAATGTTTAGAGCCGAGGACTGAAAGGCCTGTTTGTTCACATGAGAAGCCGCCTGGGAGAATCCGAGCGCCGATGCTTTCTGCAGGGAAATGACTGACATGAAAAATGAGCAATGAGGACGCCCAGCCAATCCCTGTGTGGCTCTAGAGTGGAAAAACCTGGCTTGTGATGAATCTGTGTGTGTGTGTGTGTGTGTGTGTGTGTGTGTGTGTGTAAAACTATAGCTGCAAATTTCATCGGTTTTAAAACGTTAAGTCACATCAAAGTTAGTCCAAAGTAATAATATTGGATAGAAGTATTTTTTTTACTCTGGTAAGAGTTAACTTTCAAGCTGTTCCACTATAAAAAACAGTTCTTTTGTTTTTGTTACTTTCAGGATTAGACCGGATTAGACTAGGGATTCAGAGTGGGATTAATATCCTGCAGCTGACGTTGAGGTGAGAGACAGACAGAAAGGAGACAGACAGACAGACGGCCCCGGCCAGCGGCACAGACTCGGTGTTATTTTAGCCAATAGAGGTCTTTCAGCCAGGGTTCTTGAAGAGCGGTCCAATAAAAAGAGATTTTATCCAGATGGAGACTACTGCTGAGGAGACGGCCGTGTTCTCCTCATCACAATTAGCACACAGGGAAACATTGGAGACCACAATGTCCTATTAAACAGACATAATTACATTAACATGGGAACTTCCCAGAATCCCCCTGTCTCCACAAACACATGAAAAAGGCATCGACTCCGACCGCAAACAATAATATAGACTTGCCGTGACTGTAGCTTCGGGGCAGACGGAGTCAGCTACTGTAACACTGCAGGAATATGATTCACTGCCTGAAAAAAAAACAACGTATTACAGACCAGGGCTCTACTGTACATGAGTATTTCTCAAAGTCTGGGTCAAAACCTCAAGTTAAAATCAGGGCAAAATTAAAATGGTTCCTGAAATGATTGTGGAGAAACGGCTGCAGGTTTCTGACTGGACTTTTCTTGCTTTGTATCGAGTTTTTGACTATTTCACTTTGGTGAAGACTTTATAAATGATTCCACAGGATGAATATAAAGTATTACTCTAAAGTCACTGCAGTAAGCTGGTAGCCTGAACACACTAGTTACTATTTTTTATGATACTAACTATGCACGGGTTTGGTCAGACAGCACATCTTCATGAAGCAAAAATATCAAGTTTTCCTCTTAAATTCACAATATTTAGTATTTAACTGGGAAGCACAAATCAGGAATCAGCATGACCCAGTTTTGTTCCAACACAAAAGTCTCTCCCACCGTCTTTCCGGGCAAAGCCTCATGCCAGGAATGCGTGGATAACAAATCCAGTAGTCATAAGAGAACAGAGGAGAACCACCATCCAACACCACGAGCACTGGAGCCCAGTCAGCCCGTAATGCTCTCCATATGTCCCATAGCGTCTGCTCCGTCCCAGCTCATCAGGCCGACGCTCACCGTTAGCGCTCGGGTCTGAACCAACTGCTGCAGCTAGCTGAGAGGTGCTAGCTAGCGTGCAGCTCACAGGGCTGTTGTTTTTAATGAGGAATGCTAACATGCTAACGAGTTGAGATTTGTTTATACGAGTTTAATTTGTGGATGGTGATCAGAAACTCATCAACAGAAAATACTGTGATACGGACTGGCGACAACAGCTTATATAAGCCAGCCTCTCCAGTGGAAGATAAAGTAAAAAAAATACAAAAAAAAAAAATACAAAATGCCCAAACTTCTTGTCAGCAAAGTGGGATGTTAACCTTCACCTTATATTTTCCTGCAAATTTCCCTTAAACTGAGAATGCAACTTTAAACTTTACAAAAGGACTCAGTGTCTCAGCTGTTACCCTTTCTCATGATCTGAGAAAATTAAAACTCAGCTAAAACCAGGAAAGGCTCTCCAATAAAGGGAAGTTTTAAGAAGGAAAAGAAGGAAACTGCTACATGCAGACAGGTGACAATGTCAAAACCTGCACGAGAAACAGAGTGGGCGTGGTCTGCTGCAGGATGGCCACGCCCCTATCCACAGGACATGAGGACTCAGTGAATGGTGTGATGATGATGATGATGATGATGTAAATCATGATTCTGTGGCCTTCACACCCAGCTTGAGCACCTGTGGGAGATTTTGGACTCTCCACCATCATCATCAAAACACAAAATGAGGTAAAATCTTTTGGAGAATGGAGCTCCGCCCCTCCAGGAGACTTGGAGAATCTATGAAGCTGTTCAACACCTTATTAAGGCACTTCATATCGATTTTTCCTTCAATTTCTCCTGAAATTAAAAGTAGTATCTCCCAACTTTTCCATTAAAGGTGAGGAAGTCGGTCAGCTGACTGAGGTGGGTAGTCAGCTGGGAGCGTCTGCCGTGGAGCAGGGCATTGGAAAGAAAAGAAAAAACTGGTTGAAAGGTGCCACTATAAAAACGAATGGCTTCGTTTGATTGTGAACTACTGAGATTTAGCATTCGTCTAATTTGAAGTCAGCAGGAGAGAAACCTGTCCCCCACTGTTTCTGGGAGAAGGAATGCCTGGATAACAGATCCAGAGGAGAACCATCCAACACCACCAGGCAGTGGACGCCAGTCAACCAGTAATGCTCTCCATATGTGCCGAGCCGGTTTGGTCCAAACAGTCGTGTCTAGATCGTATCTGCAGTTGACAGTTTAATCAGAACATGCCTCCCCTGCATTAGCAAACACACGATGGCAGAGCGACTCAGAGCCTCAGCAGGAAACCAACACCAGGCTCGGAGCATGAGAAAACTCAAATATTTACATGGCAGATTAAAAAAAAAAGTTTGTGTTCTTGTCTTATGTTAAAATAGTAATGATTATTTTTAAGAGCTGTGCATGAAATTTTAGTATAAGCCCACGTTTCTCAAATGGGGGCATCTGTACCCCTAGTGGTAGGAGGAGGTACTACAGGGGTTACATGAGAGAAACCTGAAAACAGAAAAATAAAAGGATAAATCATGAATATATTACAGGATTTTGAAAATATATATTTGTAGATAATGATACTAAGACTTAAAATGTGAAACAGAACTTTACTTTCAATTTTTAAATGTTGCAGCAAGCAGCACAGGAGAGACGGGAAAGTCTGCATTTGGTTGGTAAAAGATGGAGACGAGGCAGAAGACCCAGGTCCAAAGAAAAAACCCAAACCGCTGACTTACTGAAATGTTGGGCCACAGTGTTCAAATAAATCGCAATTCTGTTTCCTGTTGCAGTTTCTAAGCAGAATGTTGCTCCCAGGCTACCAGAGGCTAAGGAAAGGACCCTCCCAGTGTGCTGTTTCAGTCTCTGGGACCCTGAGATGTCCATGACATGAACCAAAGACCACTGCAGACCCTGCCTGACGCAAACCAGATCCAATCCAACAGCTCTCGATGAAGGTTTAAAAAAAAAAGAAAAAGAAAGGAAACAGATAACCCTGAAACTGATAATCCTGGAGCAGAGCACTGACCTGTCGACGGGCCGAATCCCCAGCCCGACATCGCCCGTCCTCGCTTTGGAACCAAGCACAGAGGAGAGGAAACTCTGGTATCCCCAAAGGGAAATGAATATCTTTGACTCAGCATGCAACTAAATTTCAATAAAAATGAAAGAGTACAATTTTGATTCATTTTCGATTCAGGATGTGGATTTTCTTCAAAATTCAAACAAGAACAACACTTTGGCAGGAGATCATTACCACATCCAGCCGGCTCTGTAAAGAAATAAACTGCAGGGTCTTCTGGTTTTTTGGGTTTTTTTTTTTTTTGGGGGTTGATATGTTTAAAAAAGGGAATCAACCAAAGTGCCGAAATCCATTCGTGCACCTTCAATAGTTCAGATGTGACAACAAATCAGTCAATCAGTCATGTAGCAGAGCAGCTGGATGCCATGACAGGCCGCCGTGCACAACAACACTTTAAATCCCCAACTTCCACCCTGTGCATCGCAACATCTGCTCTGCATGTGTGTGTGCCGACCCCACAGCTGCGCGCACACACACACACACACACACACACACACACACACACACACACGCACACACACATCACACATATACACACTGCTGACCAGCGGCGGCCATGTTGGCTCAACATTCTGTCACAAAGATATTTCACAGTCAGGCTGCGCGAAATGGACCAAACCCTCTAAACAATACGGATAACTTCATATCTTGATAACCATGTAGACTTTATTGGCGCGTAACCGTCCAGTAAACCCACGGTTCCTTTTTTATTGGGTCACAGTTTTGGTTCACTTTGTTTTGTACTATAGATACAAAAATAATACCCTTTCCAATATTTTGTGTATTTTATGACAGTATATGAGGGTCGTTGTAGGAAGACAAAATATTATGGTGCTGGGACGGGGGGGAGTAGTGTTTTGAGAAAAAAATGGACAAAAAATTTAAGAAAAAAAGTTCTGAGATTAAAAAACTTGAATATCCCGTGAGATTAAAGTGGAAAATTTATGAGAAAAACCTAACAAATTTACGAAAAAAAAGAAAACTCTGAGATTATAAAGTCACAAAACTTAGAAATTCTGAGATCAAAGTTGTAAATTTATGAGAAAAAAAATCTCTAATTTATGAGAAAAACACTGAAGAATGTGCGATCAGACAGTCACAAAATTGCAGAAAAAAACCAGAAGAAAACCAGTTTGTCCTCCTCCTGTTGGGATCCAGTCAGAAGGAAATCCTGCTGGTCTGAGTCCAGAACCCCAACCTCCTCCTCAGCATCTGGACTCTGAAGAGACGTTGCTGTGACTTGGGCCGATTCAGAAGAAAACAATCTGCTGATTCTGGGCTCAGATCAGCAGGATCTCCTTGTTCCTGAATCCCATGTCAGAGTAGAATCTGCTGAGGGGATCAGCTGCAGGCCTGAGACACGGCCAGCAGGGGGCAGCACAGGTGGAGCCGCCAACAGAAGACAATAATATTAACAACAACAATAATACTAATAATAATAATTTTAAGAAACATATTGTTTTTTTCTTATTCTTATTTTTTCTTATTTGCAAGAGATTTGAGATAACAATATGAAATCAACAAATATTCTTCCAAAGGCAAAAGTCTTCTCAGACCATTTAAACCAAACATAAAAATACAGTCAGTATCTTCATTAACCTCATCAGCTCCGTCCAAACAACAGAGAAACAAGCGCCTCCTGCTGGTCGGGCTGAGTCGTGTTCTGTATTGTTGTTGTGGAGAGTTTCGTCCTGTAGCGCGCTCCTTCCTGTTTGTTTGTTAGTCAAGCCCGTGTGCAGTGATGCTGCACTCCAAGACGAATACAACATCCAACTCAGTGACATAAAATATCCCCTTGAAGAAGCTGTTGAGACATCGGTAGACATTTTCCTCTCGTCCAGCGACATATATATCGTCATATCACACAGCCCTGTTTTAAGCACAATGTTGGGTGTGTATTTCAAATGGCTACCTTAGCTAAGTGACTGGATTACAAATCATCAGTAGATCTTCTCAGTTTTCTCCTCAGACATCGTCCTCAACAGTGAGCCCTTAGGCCAGAACCACGGCTCACTGTTGTCAGACGTCTCATATTTACCAAACTACAGAGCTCCTGAAACCCATCTCACATCCACACAGAACCAAACGTAAGGATGAGTTTGCACAAGACTGAAGGATGAGGGACTCCAAACAGAGCTGACGAGATGCTGAAGTCTTGTAGGTCTAGCCCGCGAGACGGAGAGCCAGGTGGGTCACTAGTATTGACTTTTAGGCTTTAACCACCAATAAAAACAACAATGCTGCATCAAGAGTTTGCATGCAGATGGACAGAAGACAAGGGTGAGACGTCTCACCTTCAGAAAGCTGAAGGTTCTCTGTGATAAAGGCTGAAAGTCCTCAGGGGTTCATGTTCTAAGTATGTTCTGGAAACTAAATCCAGAAGCAGGAGATTAAAACAAATGTCAGAATATGATAGTTCAGTGGTTCTCAAACTCTGGTGCACGTCACTCTTTTGTAAAGCCTCATTCTTATCTTTATTCAACTTGACAAAAATGTTTTTTAGTTATTTTGTTGCTTGTCATTAAATATGATAACCTTGGGCTGAGCACGTTTGCAAAATGAACCAAACATTTATTTTCCTTCAAATGTGCACTCAGCAGTGTCATTGGATTCTGTTAGAAATTGTGATTTATGTCCACAAGCTGGATTAAATTTTCATTGCAGGCCCCGGCCCTGTGACTACTACAGACTACACATCAAGAATTTCTCTTTAACAATGACCATGTTTACATGCTTATTAATATACTAATTTATTCCACTAAGCTCATATCCTTCAAATGTAAATATTAGTTAATTACAAAGGCAGAAGGAAGTGCTGCATGGCTCTGGTGGCTCATGTGACCGTTGCTATTTAATGGGGCAGGAAAAAATCCATTTAAGAACAAAATCCTTAAAGACTTGCTTGATATTAATCTATTAATGATGCAGACAACCATGGAAAACACTAAGACACTTTGTCCTGGAATTAAGCAAAATAATTTATTCCTCAAGCAAGGCGGCTAAAAAGACTGCATATCGATTCTCAGTCTTCTTCAAACACCCTGAAGAAGACTAAGCAAGACTTGCTGAATTTTGTTTCTAAATGTAAATATCAGTTGTTAGAGCACTGCAGGCCTGTGAGCAGCCGTTCATAAAGCAGAGGTTACTGTCACCTGGAGGCTCACCTTTGAGCTCGGCCAAATTTAAAAACTAACCTCTTGTACCTGAAAGTTGTGGTATCCTTGTGGAAGCTGGGTCTGTTTTAACCATCAGGTCGTCCTCGGCTCCTTCGGGACTGGATTTCATGGCTGAATGCCAGCTTCTGAAGCAAGGCTCAGCATAAGGAAAAGGACTCAGTTTAACTGCGATACTGGACAGGCAGAGCGCTTCTACTGCAGGACTGCTTTGTTCCAAGAGATGCAGGGAAAAGACAGACCTACTGCAACGCTACGCTTATTCATTGAACATAATAGTAACATCATAAACCATCAGTCACTAATGGAACTCAATTCTTGCTGTGAATGATATCTGAATGCCACATTACGCAGCAAAAATAATGACAAAGTCGGGTCACGTTTAAAGCCCAAGTGATGGGCCAGTCGATTAAAGTTGGTTTTCTTGCTCTTCGGGGTTGTTCTAATATAGTTTAACATGAAACACAATCAACAAAATAAAAGTTAAAATAGCAGAGTTTGATAGACTGTTTTGCATTCATCTTAAGATTTGAAATGCATTCTACATTTATGAGTCAAAAGCTAAAAACATTTCTTCACTGCTGCAGCACTTCTGTTTCTGGATGGAGTCCAGGGTTGGTGGTTGGCTTGGTCAGAGCCAAAACTCAGAACTCTCAGTGGTTGCTTAATACATCACGCTGGTTGTGCGCCAGACCCATGCAGACCAAGACTGTCTAATGGTAGTCCAGGTGGTCCTCTGCAGTCAAACCCCGCCCCCACTTGTGTGCATGTGGTGTAAATTCACTGACGTATGTTGTTTGTCTAGGCTGGGATTAGTCTGCCGCCATGTATCACTCACAACACCTGTCATCCTGAAACCAGCATCACCGCCCAGCCGAGCACAGCTGTCAGAACAAATAAGCCAGAAAAAAAGTTTACAGCTGAGATGATTGTGTTTACATGAGAAGAAAAAACTGGTGGGTCTGGAGCAGCAACCTTGAAGATTGCAAAAACACCCTGGAACCAGCTAGCTGGGTTTTAGAAAAATAACAGAGCCATTCTCACCTGTTTCTGTAATAATAATGCAGCAGAGGAAACCAAATTAGATGCAGGAGATGGATGAATGAGACATTTGGCTATGACAAGATGATACTACAGGGGGCCATATTCAAATGCTTGTTCAATAAAGAGGGCGATGGGGGCAAGGCCACTCATTCATTCAGGTTTGTACTTTTCCTCACCTGTCTGTATGTGGTATGTGCCTTTACCCACTGAAAGACACTCAAGGCATGCTGAGTTCTTTTTGTAGCAGCAAAAAATTACTGCAAATTAATGCACTCACCTGTTCTCATGCCAAACATGAGACACAGTAGGGCTGGGCAATTAATCAAAAATTGATCAAAACCGACACTGAGAACCTCTAACTGACGTAATCTTGACAATGTCTGTGTGTGTCCATGTAATGTCCCCTTGAAAACATACGACCATGTGTGTAGTAATGTGACTCTGCCATACTGAAGCAACATGGAGGAGAAGTGAAACACCGAGCTGACTGCACAACCCGAGCAGGAAGGACGAGAAGGACGCCACATGGCGAAGGACGTGGCTCCCACAGGGGAGCACAGTGGGTTTAAACCCTCGACACAAGACACACCATACACACGCCATCGCAAAATATTTTTCCAAAACTCCGGTGCCCAACATGGACAAAACCAAAAAAGATAATTGCCAAGATAATTGCTCATTAATCGTAATCGAGGTAAAGTCAGTTAATTGTGATACTGATTTGAGGTCATATCGCCCAGCCCTAAGACACAGCGTACAACTGTTGAGATGAACAATCCCACAACCCCCTGTTCACAGTCCCTGCTGTTGGATTAACTCCAACATGCTCAGTACGTTCCTCTGACCAGAGAATCTGTCAGTGTGTCTGAAAGTGACACTTAATGGGCTTGATCAAGTCTTTGATCCGACAGCAGTGTAATCATCTGTTCTACAAGAAGACTCACTGGTATTTGGGGGAGGGTGGAGGGGCAGGATGGGGCGTTCAGCATCTCGGGAGCGGCTTCTTGGAAAATCCTCTCTGCATCCAGAGCTTACTACACAATATTTGTTTCCAGCAGTGCTGCCTTCAAAGAGATTTGTGAGCCAGCCTGCGGAGCCAGCTGCTCAGACCTCGTCCACTTACACTTCATCTCCGTTTAAACAGCACAAGAATTACTGCAGGACGAGTGTAAAGTTAATAATTACTTTGTGGTGGGTCCCCTCACAGAAAACCAGACTACATTCACCGAGTCTGGGGCCTCAGAGGACAACTTTACTAGAATGCACCAGATTTTGTTTACCATTTGTATCCTTCCTGAGTTTTGACGCCATATTGTTGCTATTCCCAAGTACACTTGCGTCTTTGTCATCTTTTTTTTTTTTTTTTTCATTTTTCTTCTCTGAGATTTTTTATAGGCCTTTTGGGGTTTCTCTGTCCCACCCACAGATTTTACATTTCTTGTTTTCCTTTGCAGCTTCTACATTTAAGAAAGAGTTGTTCATGCTCACTAACACAGAATGAACCCGTCAGCATGTGAAGTCTGATCTTAAAGTGGTTTCCCTCGTTTGGTTGTGTTATCACGCAGAGGAATACCTTGTAATACCACCCTGACAGTCCAAACTCTCGCACAGAAAATTAGTGACAGTAAAAACATTCTCCAGTTGTTGGCCCTCTTCCCAGAGCAGTAAAAGTTTAAAGGTGTTCATAATTGCTAACACACCTGTAACAGTCCCAGCTCAGTTTCCCTGCATGTTTATATCTGGGCCCCCTTCTTTCCCTCTGCTCTTGAAGGCTGGGAGAACTCTGAAACACTCACATGTTTTCTATTTAAAATGTTTTGCTGTTAAACTTCACTGTTACAAAGCTCTGCTTGTTTATAGGGAAGTACTGTCTCTTGTCCTTTTTTTCTTTTATTTGACCATGTCTGCTGACAATAAAAAAAGCAACAAAATTCTTCTTAAGAGCAGTTCTGGGGAAGCCCAACATCACTCTGATTTGACAGCAGAGGTTGAAATCAACCCAAGCACAGGACCGACTCCACAGCTGCTGAATGCGCCGAGGACAGTCTCTTCATATTCATAACTGAGAATCTGTTGGCCTTGTTCCTTAGGAAATGTTTGCCATATTTCTTTCATTTTTTTTTTCTGTAAACCTGCTTTCGATTCATATCTGGCATGTTCAGTGTTTGTCTTATTGGCTGTTATTCATTGATGCCTTATTGTCTTTAAAGTGCTTCGTTAGTCTTTTGAAAGCTGAGGAAGGGGAAGTCTGATAGATATTAAACCGTGGTGATGCACTGATTAAAAAGATGAACAACTGTGTGTGTGAGTTCTGCAGAATGCTCAGAATGTCTTCCAGGGATCGTTGTTTTGGTTAGGGTTCATTAAGACCACTGAGAACCTGTTAACCTCGTTCCTTCTGTCGTATTTCAGTGCTCTTCCCCAAATGGACACACTGTCACGTACAAAACCTTCCCCCGTGCAAACATTTATTGGTGTTTACGATGCCGGTTTGTGTGCAAGGCACGGAGAGGTCGAGGGTGACAGTAAAATCCCTGGAATGTGTTGATTAGAGAGCAGCAGAGCTACTGGAAGGACCAGGATGGAAAAAAGCTGCCTCACTTTATGGTGTTGTCCCTGATGGGTTTATTGGAATTATGTGTTATGTTATGGCTGTGTCTACTCTGACGAGTACTGACAAACACTCAATTACGAGATGTGATTCTCCAGGGAGGTTCATTTCATTTTTTTCATTCATACATTATATTCATGTAGTAGTAATTTAGAAAGCTGACACAATGTAACATGAACAGAGACTAGGGATACGTATCAAGCACCCATACTTAATTGGTATCAGTTCCTGACTGGTCAGAACAAAAATATCAATAAACTCCTGGACAAACGGTGCAGCTATCAGTATTTAGGTAACACTAACTCATTCTAACATAGCTGGCATGGTATAAAATTCCTAACCGCACCCTAATAGCCGTCTTCAGAGTCTCCAGACGTGGTGTGCTGGTGCTGCCATGGTCTCTTCCGGTCTCTGCTGGCATAACTAAGGCTGGTGGGAGGGGCTTACCTGGCTGTGGGTGGGGCTTATCGGACTGTGGGCGGGACTTACTTGGCTTTGGGCCGGGAGACAGTGCAGCTGGGAGATGTCAGCGCAGCAGCTCGCTTTGTAGCAGAAACATAACAGAGAAAAGAAAAATGGAGGACAAGCAGCAGTCCTGGTCAGACGAGGACGTCAGGGCTCTGCTCGCCGTCTGGACAGAGGACAACGTCCAACGCCAAATCCACGCTGTCTGACCACATGAGGACGTTATGTGATATACAGTGAGAGAGCTGACAGCGGGGGATCAAACACACAGCGGGACAGGTCTGTCAAAAACTGAAAAAAATGAAAAAACTGAGATCCCATTACAAGGCAGTTAAAGCACACAACACACAAAGTGGCGCCCAAAGGACAAAAATCCCGTGGTCCGTAGTCCTGCAGTGGTCAGTTGGTGCTGGTTCTGCAAACTTTAACCACTCGCTTCCTACTTCCCGCTGGCTGCATGGACGGGACCAGACTGCAGGGCGATCGGCACGACAGTGGAAACAGGAACGGTTTTTGTTCTCACAGTTGGAAGCCGAGGGCTTGAAGATAAGCCTTGCCCGCGGTGGCAGCACAGTGAAAACACGGCTAATGATGACGAAGCTCAGGCGATAACGTTTGGCATTATTATTATGGCCAGATCCTCTCTGGATCACAGTTATGTGATTCAGAGAGGATCCAGAGTGTGGACCCGCTTCACTAAACAGAATTAAAAAGCACCTAATGCAACATTTGGAAAGAAGTAGTTGCATCTAAAGGGGGTAACAGCAGCAACCTAATGAAACATTTACTAATACAACGTTCTTAAAAAGCAAAGCGATGCCTTAGCAAAGCTGCGGCTGCAGCTGCATCCACAGGGCAGCCTCCCAGCTCCAGGATCTGACAAACTAAACATCCCGCTGTCTCCACCTCATCAAGTCAAGGTACCGCTCCCTATTGTTATTTTTCCGTAGTATTACCTCGGGACACTGTTAGCAATGGTTTTAAGCTAATTCATCCTCCTTGATAATCCCATAGCCAGCAGCTTCGTCAGCGGAGAGCAGAAGTCGGGCTCATCCTCCATCGCCAGACGAGGAAAAACAACACAGCAAAACAGCTGAATGTCACAGGACTGTCGCCAAGGTTACTGTGAAAGACTCACAGCCTTTCCCTTCAGTAAAGTCCAGTTGGTTTAAGTATACTTGGAAGCCATTAGCCATTACATTATGGAGAGTAGTGTCAATAAGAGTATTGATAAGTAGCATCAGTATCGATAAAATTCTAACGATACCCATCCCTAAGAGAGACCAACTCTGACGCCGAGCTCACAGTGATGAGCGTCTGAACTTCTGAAAAGCATTTCTTATTCAAGACACCTCAGCATCAAGGAAGGAAGCAAAAAGGACAGCAAATACGGCTGCTGGACAGATATCACCTCAAAACCACGCATTTATTCTTAATTTCACTTTGTTGAATCAGGCTGCATAAGTATTATTCATAGGGACTCAGACCTCAGTGCCGCTCTTTATCCTTTAATTACTCAACAGACGGTGTTAGCCAAGCAATCTGACTAGCCTAACACACATTTAATTCATTTATTTTGCCTAATCACGGTGCAGACACAGTCACAGTTAACATCAGCTCCCCTTTGGATATCATTCTTACATTATCATCACACATATTTATTGAATTTTCTCCAAAGCTTTCCACCCATTCCTCTTGGTGACTGAAAAACAGTCCCATGTGCAAAATCAGTCTGACCGAAATCAGCAAACACCCTGTGAAAACAACCCAATTTCTATTTATTTTATGAAACATTGCAGTGTACCGATGTGACAGCAGATTAGGGCCATTGTCAGGAAAAACAATTATGGACCTAGGAGGAGGAGTGATATTCCGGAGAAAAATACTCAGAATTTCCAAGATTAAAGTCAGAAATTTATGAGAAAAAAACTTGAATAAATTCTAATTTCTTAAACTCATTTTTCTTGCTGTTTATCAGGCCTGCAGCTGATGACCTCATCAAATTCTGCTTTGCAATGGGATTTAAAAACAAGGAGATCCTGCTGATTTTAGCCCAGAATCACCAGATTGTTTTCTTCCCAAGTCACAGCAACGTCTCTTCAGATGCTGAGGAGAAGATTGTGATTCTGGGCTGAAATCACCAGGATTTCCTTCTGACTGAATCCCACAGGATTTCACAGTTTTCGTCTCCTAAATTTGTGACTTTCTAGTCTCAGAATTCTAGACTTTTGTTGAAAGTGCTCTACACCAAATCTCTGTGGTGAACTCTCTTATGCTCACAAACTTTGGATGTGAATGTTGAAAACCATCGCTCCCTTCAAATCTAAAAGACATTATCGGTTGCTGATCTGAAGGCTCATGTGCACTTTAGGAGCAGCTTGAGGGAAAACAAAACCTGCCTTCCAACCGTCCCACTCTGTAAAAATCACCCCCCAAGCTGAAACATCAATCAGCCTGAGAGCATCTGAGTCAATTCAGCTAACGGTCAGTCCAACGTGATCACATCAACTCCAACCTATAATCAGTGTCTGTCTTCCTGCTGCTGAACGTGTTGTCTGACCGGCGGCTGGAAACCACTAACCTTCTGGAGAAAAAAAGCATGGATCCAGTCTAATGAAAGATAGATTGGGTATTACTCGTCATTACTGCCTGGCTGGAGTGGAGACCACAGACATTCCTCCTGACTAAACACACTCCGACTCCAAAACTCAGCCAAAGTGATGAAACTTTCAATGTTTTTCTGCTTTCTGCCGGAGCATTTTAAACAGTGCATATTGTTCCTCTGCACGCTGCCAGCATGGAGCCAGGCGTGCCATTTAACCCTTCGAAACCCAGGAGCCCATGAGTCTTTTTTCACTCTTTCACTCTTTTCAACAAAAGGTTTTTTTTTTTTTGTTTTTGTTTTTTTTGGGGGGTGGGGGGTGATAATTGTCTTGTAAACAAAAATATATATAATTTTCCAGTAATATTCTTCTAATTTTCTAATTTCTACTAATTTCTTACTAATTTTTGGGGTACTTCTTGCTCATTTGCTCAGGTTAAGAAAGGGTTAAATGCTTGGGAAAGGTGTCTGAACGCAGCCTTTCATTTATATATACACACAAAAAAGCTAATCGATCAATCCAGCATCACTGATCTGACATTTAAATGTATCAGTTTATCAATAAAGATACATCAGACAATATCTCATGCAGTTCAGCTCAGCAGCTCTGCCATAACTTCTGCCTTTTAACAAAGTTTATAATGTTCAGTTTGTGTTGACATTGTGCAGAATGTGTCACTTTAATTCTGTGTTTATTACTGAGGTTGTAGTTTGCAGAGGTCTGCTACTGGACTGCATTATACTGAGAGGGGTTTCTGATTTTTTGTCTTGCCTATTTATATACATGAGTGAGGACAGAATAGTGGAAACAGCTGTCAGTAAAGTGCAGCACTAACTATGAGCTCAATGCCAAACATAGAAGTGAATGAACACCTCTATTACTGTGACAACAAGAAAACTCCTGATAAAGTGGACACTGAGTGTGTGTGTGTGTGTGTGTCAAAATAAATAAATAGCATATTTTTCTATTTTTTTCCTAAACTCCTAACTGCCTTTTCTCCATGTCTTTGACAGAAATCAAGTGAATTTGTTTGGGTTTCAAATGGTTAAATGGTTCATTCTCTGTTTTCCTTGCCTGCCCCGTGCAGCAGATAGGTGCTGGCTGGCCACTGAAGGGTTAAGTGCTCTGCTCTATAAACTGTGGTTTAAGAATCTGCTGGAAGCTACTGCTTCTGCCTTTAAATACAGTCATTTGACACATCGGGACAGAGGCTTATAGCAGAGCGCGGCTGCCGAGCCACACTTTGGGTTTAATAGAAGCGACAGTGAAGGCGTCTGGCTGCCTGGGACGACATGAAGGCTCTGTTATTCACCTGTTTTCTGGTGCCGTGGCTGGCGTCCGGCTCAGCACAGCGGTCCAACCAGGACTCACAGCTCATACCAGGATCTGTTGCCGGCAGGGAGCTGGGAGGATACTTCACTGACCAAATCGCTTTGAAATCAAGAAGGGCTAAGGTAAAAAAAAAAAAAAAAAAAAAAAAAAAGAAAGATATTTAATAAATCCACTTTCTTTAGGAAGTATTTTCCTTCCGTAGGCTATGAAAAACCATTAAATATTCAGAACAATGGCTTGAAAGTAATCAATCTATTCTGATATTTGATGATATGAACAAACTGGGTGGATAAATGTTGTGACTGTCGGCTCATTTTGAACTAAGCTGCAGAAAATCAGCAGGTGAGCTCCTTCAATCACCGGTTTATTTCTGCACTTTAGTACAACTGCACGGGACGATGCCTCTGCCCGTGGTCGAGTTACATAATAATTCTGGGTGATTTAAGATCTGACGAAAAGGAAGTTGAAGTCACAAATTGCAACATGCATTTTCCATATGTCTGGGGGAAGAAAACTGAAAGAAGAGAGAGGACAACGATTCACTTCTCAAACATCCCCTGGTTAAATTTGAGCACACAGACAATGCATGAGTTTGCTCATGTAAGAAACTTTTCATTTATAAGACATTAACAATATCTATCAGGGTTAGGGTTAGGGTTTAATCAGATGATCTCATTTCTCTTGCTATGTAATGACAACAGCTGTCAGTACTTCTCTATACTCCTCCAAGAGAATATCTATCATTCAACTCATGGTTTCGCCTGTCTTGTACCTACAGCCTCTTGCTGTTGTTACACAGACCAAAATGAACCCAAAACAAACCACTCTAACCACACTAACCAACCCTCCTTTTATGAACCAAAACCAAACTCTGGTCTGGTCCCTCAGACCTCCAAACCCTCTGGGGAAACTCCGAGAGGCTGAAAACCAAACGGAGAATCCAGACGAGGAAGAGGGAGGGGTGTGGGGTCCAGATCCACTGAAATGACTGAGATCCAATTAGTTAATGCCAGAGTCGGTGCCAGAACAAAAACAGAATTTAAACTAATATGGCCATGAAATAAAGCTTTAGTTCTCATTAGTAAAAAAGTAATCATTTGAGACCCCCGCAGTGTGACAGCTGTTGTTCATGAAAGACTCCGTCAGTGCCAGATCTTCCACAGACCGGCCTGGGAGCTTCGCCTGCTATCACAATGAACCAATTTAGCAAACTCAGGGGAGGATGACCTCACCCACCGCCAGGCCCGCTGGTTCTCAATCATGTGGCGTCGAGGCTCCAGATGATGCAAGTTTTCATCAGTAATTTGTTCATTAGCAGGGGAGCAGGTCCACTCTGTCTGTAAATCAGTGGACTCGGTTTGGCTGGAATGTGAACCTGCAGACTCGGACGGTCCTCGCTGCTCAGATCTGCTTTCTGTCTCAGCACGCCAGGAGCCAAAACTCATCAGGCTGAAGGGTAAAATTCCCCAAAACCCTGGAAGGTTACACAGACGTCTGGGTCAGAGGCCAAAGGTCAAGGATGCACAATCCCCAGGAAACCAGCCTGTTCCTGAGGGATTGTGACCAAGGTTATTATAGTTCACTGAAACTAAAACAAAAACTAAAACTAGGTGTGAAAAAACATTTTAGTTAACTGAAATAAAATAAAAACTGGACTTTAGAGCAAAAAAAAAAAACAAAACAACAACAACTAATAAGCAGCTTTGATCTGATTGGCTGACGTCACGACAGGTATGGTGGTCAATGAGGGTCACATTAGTCTCAGTCGGTATCAAGACTTTGCAAAACTGTGTTGTTACAAAACAAACTAAAGTGCTGATGAAAGTGTGTGTGCAGTGTGTTCAGTGCTGCTGCTGGTCAGTTTGCTCAGATGTGTGTGTGAGTTTGCGTTGGTGTTGATGTTTATTGAGATTGGGACATCGACATGACGTCCCCGTCTCAATACCTATTCTGACAAACAGCGGCCGGATTAGAATAAAACAACTGACTCCCACTGACACTGACAGCAAGAACAACTCAACTCCAACTCAACATTTTCGAACAAGAACAACTCAACTGGGACCAGCGAACCCACTCTGCAAGCTAAACTGACACTCCTACATGTATTTTAGTTGGATCTGTCTTTTACAAAGCCTAATCCCAGGTTCTTCTCAGTATTAAGGCACATCTGATAAGCCCAGCTATGGTTACTGATCCACGACAGCTGCAGAACAGGGAGGGAAACTCTCAGACACGATGTGAGACATCGCAGCCAAAAGCTTAGCGGAAATCAAGCCAATTCTGTTGGATAAAGTAAAAAAGATGGTGTTTTGTCAATTCTTCAGTTCTCCAATAAACAAAGCTCTGCTACACGGAGAGATCTTGACCATGACCGCTGGATTGTATAAGGCTGTAATTAGGCACACTGCATCACATTAAAGCCCCCACCTGTGGGCATAAGCTGGTTAAATGAAAGCTCTTCATTTACCTGTCAACTGCATTTTCAGTTTAGAAAAGTAGTTTAATCTGCTATTCTATTTCTCTAACATTTTGAATTACGTTTGCCTTTTAAATATGGTAATTTTAATTTAAAGCTATGAACGTGCAAGGGCACAGCAGCATTGGCCAAATATATATTACAATTTTTAAAAAAAATACATGAAAAAGGCAGATGTGATGACAAATCATATGCTGAATGCATTTCCAGTGCCAGATGTAAAATCATATAGACTGTGTCCAACACGTTAACACCAACTTTCACCTGCAGAGGGCGCTGCCTCCTCATGCGGACATGGCTGATGAACCAGATGACAGCCCGATCCCAGAGGGAGGAGACGCCACCGGTACGACCCACTCACCAGCTCTCACACACACACACACACACACACACACACACACACACACACACACACACACACACACAGATCTGCTCCATCTGTGTGTGGTTGCTCCAGACTCCAGAACCCAATCACTCCAACAGAACTCCATGTTATTTGAGGAGCAGTTTGGAACACAGTATGAATGTCTGAGAACGTTAGAGAACATCACGAAAGCCAAGAAACGAGTTTACATGCATTTCTGAACAATTACATTTTTAGTATGATTTGAAAGTTCTCTGAGAAAGTTCCTGAAGAGCCAGCTCAAAATGTTGAAATTTGAATTTGGGTTGAGGACTTCCATGGCTTGCAAGCATTTAGTGAGCACTGAGACCAGTGTGCTGAAGCAAGGGAAGAACCTGAAGAACCTGAAGAACCACCAGCCCACAAACCCCCACGATCAGCACTTTCTCTGCTCTACTGGCTTGGAAAATGCTATAATAAGTTCAATAAAAACTGTAAATATAAGTTTGATAAATCCCATGTTCTCCTCAGTTCTCCCTCTGGGTTCCTGAAGGTGTCAGATGTGTGTGTGTGGTTTCAATCTGCTGCCGTGGTCGTGGAGCGAGGACGTTTGTTCGCTCTGAGTGGGAAGACGAGACCAAACCAATCCAGAAAGTGGATCAGTGGTTGAAGCTGGAAACAAGGAGGAAGAAGAGAAGAAGAAGCAGAAACACAAACAAGAGAATCTGCTCAGCATCAGGTTGTTGGTTCACACTGATGGAGCTGGACTGACCCTCTGACCACAGGAGGCTCAACTGGTCAGGACCAACTGGACTGACCCTCTGACCACAGGAGGCTCAACTGGTCAGGACCAACTGGACTGACCCTCTGACCACAGGAGGCTCAACTGGTCAGGACCAACTGGACTGGGAAAGATTTCAGAGGAGCATTATTGAAAAAAAAGTTTGAGAACCAGTGCTTTAACCGCACCTGCATCCTCGGTTCAACAGCATCATTACTCCAGGGTCACAGCAGCATTTGTGTCATTTACTGTTAGACAGCTGTGACCTCTGACCCCTGACCTCCTTGCTATTGGCATGAGGAACTGAAGTTTATTCAAAGGCTAGAAAACCATTATGAATGCAACAATCAGATTAACGATTCAAATGAGGATGAAAAAATAAAGCAGACTGGTAACATCACCGTCTGCTGGCTTAGTACATGCAGCAGGAATCTGACCTGCCGCACAGTGTGTGTGTGTGTGTGTGTGTGTGTGTGTGTGTGTGTGTGTGTGTAAAATTGTAAATGCTACACAATGAGGACCAGAATGCATTTTTAACCAACAGAATGAAGTGGGAACATTTTGTCCTCACAACTATAAAGGCAAACTCTGTCTTATCAATTAAATAAATATTCCAGTGTTTTGGTCAAAATCCCCTTTCCCCAACTTCCCCAGACTGAGACCAGATGTCAGACACCATTTTTCTCCTCTGGACGTCCACTGGTTCAGTTCTGATGGGTAGCATTTCCTGTTAGCTTAGCATAAAGACTTGAGGTCTATGGGAGTCATTAGCCTGGCTGCGTCAAAGTGAAAAAATAACCCTTCCAGCAGCCCTGAAGCGTCTGATTCACACAGCGGATCATGTGGATTTGAAATTCTCTGTGAGCAGTGTCATGTAAACTCACCCCCCCAAAAAAACAAAAATGCAACGCACATCCTGTTTTTTTTTTCACCTGCCATCAGAGCCAAGACGACCACAATAAGATAAAAAAAAAAAAAAAAAAATAGTAAGATAATAGGCCCTGTAGTTTGTGAGATTAGCTGCAGACAGAAACACACACACAGACACACACACACTAACACCTGATCCACTGATCTGGATAAAAACAGGTTTTAAGAGTCAGGAAAAACAAACTTACACACTTACATTTATCATATCCTTTTCATGTGTTAATATGATTCAACCAAAATGCTGCAGGGATTAACTCAGATTAGACACAACTATATTCTAGTTACAGTCAGTGTTACTGTCAACGATTATGATGACAAAATATATTCATCAACGACCCTTTTTTTCATGACGAAGACGGGACGATGGCGAGCTAAAAACAGCTCTTTGATGACGGAAACATAACGAGACCTGTGTGTATTTTCATCATGACGAGACGAGACGGGATGAAAATGTCAGTAGGTGGTGCAGTGGACTTTCAGAATGCATTACTTCCTCCAGTTGTGTGCAATCTGTCTGCCAAAAGCTGAAAATATGAACAATGCATCCTGCGGCTTGTTTGGTTGAGAATGTGCGCATCCGTGCCTACAGCCTCATTTACACTGTGGTGTAAACACACACACACACACACACACGGGTGATGGACTTGCACTTACAAGTCAGCAAATTTACCTAACCTAAAGCAAACAGGTACATATAGACTGGGGCTGTATATTTTGATGTCTGTTAAGTTTTACATCATAATAGTCAAATGCATGTTCTGTATTACAGCAGCACACACACTGAAGGTCTGGTTCTCAGAAATAAAGCCATGATCGAAAAGAAAGAATGTTTTGTTTCTTGACTGTCTCTGTGTATAATGACAACTGATTCCACAGTTATCAATTTTACATGTGTGTAATGTACAATCCTGAGTATCATTACGTACTGCATGGTTGCATTTCATCTCCATTGATGGGAGAGTCTACCTGTATTGGCATGATTCAATTAGTTTAAACTATATATATGTATATATATGTGTGTGTGTGTGTGTGTGTGTGTGTGTGTGTGTGTGTGTATGAATGACTAAAACTAATGACTAAAACTCGACTAAAATAGTTTTAATTTTCATCGACTAAATCTAGACTAAAATCTTTTTAATTTTCGTCGACTAAGACTAGACTAAAACTATTACGGACAGCAATGACTAAAATGTGACTAAGACTAATAAGCATTTTCGTCAAGAAGACTAAGACTAAAATTAAAATGGCTGTCAAAATTAACACTGGTTACAGTGTTGCTTCATGCAAAGATAAAAAATTATTATTTTTTACTTATTATTTTTTACTTGGTCAGGGTAGTTGTGTGCATTCTCCATACGATCCCCATTCATTTCAGACTCTAATTAGGTTTTCTCGTTTGCTGTTGTATGTTATGGTCTAAATTCAGTTTCACAGAATTCCATTCATTTCCATTGAACAGCTCCGTTTCCGCAAGTTACTATTCAATATTTCATTCATCCAAGAATGTATGAGAAGTCACAGTACTTAATATGAGATATGAGCCTAAGGAAACACTCCACTCTGCCAGACAGCGAAGGAGGGAACAGCATCTTCTTTTCAGGCGCTGCCCAGTGACTTGGAGCAGTGGTGTTTTATGTGACTGATTTCATACAAACTCAATCATGGAACTAGAATAAAGAGTTATTTCTCTCACAGCACCAGATTCCTCTCAGCTGATCAGTCAGTCAAAACTGACTAAACGTATTCATGGCACAGAGGCTGAGAGGATGATGAACCATGGAGAAACACATCATGCTTCATTACAGGACCTTGACATTCCACCATGTGACCCTGTGATGAAAGCTTTACACGCTTTGAAATGTTCTCTGATTGTACAGAACCAAAGCTATGAACAAACAGAACCAAGAAAACACCAAATCAGGGTCTTAGTACTTTAGCGAAAATGCATATTTTTTCTGTTTTGGCCTTCCAACTACATTATCACGGCATATTCAACCACCACAAACAAATAGTTTTGAATATGCCTCCAAAGCAGATACATTTTAAAACAGTGGTGTGCTGTTGTAGTGTGGACAGGCAAAACAGATTTTCAAAAACAAGCAGAAAGAAAGCACTCAGCAGCGTGCACGTCCACCATCACTACGCAGTTCTCAAGATCTGCCAATTCCACATCACGCAGCTGATCACATTAAACCTGTCGAGTCTGAAGGTGATGTCTTTTCTGTTTAATAAATTCAAACGTTAAATGGTTGTGTGTGTGTGTGTGTGTGTGTGTGTGTGTGCAGCTAATTTTGGGAGCAATGCTGTTGCTTGTTATGCACCTTGTTGCGTTAGGCCACGCCTACCAACACACTCTCTTCTAGCCAATCAGCATGAAAAGTTAATCTGCTCTTTCTTGGCCAGTGATTAACCTTCCCATAAGGTTTTGAGCAAATCCACTCGTAACTTTTCGAGGTATCCTCCTGCCAGACAGACAGACAGACAGACAGGCAGACAGACAGACAGACAGACAGACAGACAGACAGGCAGACAGACAGGTAATTCCGTGTTCACTGTCAGTCCAGAGAAATAAGTCTGGCTTGTTTTGGTTTTGTGTCTTGAGATCTTTGACATCCTGCTGGTGCTTCATGCATTCAGCTCAACAACAGACACTATTCTGCTTACCATGACTAATATAATATGCAAGCCTCATAAAGTAGATGTTACTGTGTTTTGTGTCTCGCTCTGCATGTCAGTGTAGACAGGAAACTTTCGGACACAAACAAACTGTTTTGATATTTAGCCAGCTGACTGTGGACACGGCTTTACTACATGTTGTAGTGTGAGCTTTATGGCCCCTAATTTACAAACTGTCACTGTATGAATAAATGAGTGAAAGAAACCGGGATGAATCTGTTGCTGTTTTTGTGTTTTCGTTCTGTAATCTTGGTAATCTTGTAGAATAGAAAATAGCCCAAAAATAAACCAGCTTTGACAGTGATGGTCTCATTTTTTCTACAGCCAATCTACTATGTTATTAAAATGAATCGAGAATATAGATATAGATATAGAATGATAAACGGAGGTAAATATTGCACCCATAGGGACTTTACTGTGTAAAAGATGCTGGCAAAAATGTTGAATATGCTGAGGACGGCTGAATGAGTGTGTTGTGTTGTGTTGTGTTGCAGACCTGCCCACGTGTCTGCTGTGTGTGTGTCTGACCGGCTCGGTGTACTGCGAGGAGGTTTCTCCAGACATGACTGCAGTTCCCACCCTACCGAAGGAGACGGCCTACCTGTACGCCCGCTACAACAAGATCAACAAGATCACCGCCAAGGACTTCGCTGACATCGGTGAGTCTGAAAATGTCTCCACATCACCTCACTGCCCAGCCCGGAGAGTCCGGCAGCTACTGGTTTGACCAGGGCCGGGATAACGTGTTTATCTCCCGAATCAATACTCTAACGATACTTGGGTGCTGATTCGATATGTATTGTGACTCTACCAGTACTGCAATCCAATATTTAATATTCGATATTCAAATGATTTATTGCTATTTTTGATTTTTGAATCCTCCTCTGGTTTGTGTGTGTAAAGTTTGATGAGGCTGTGATTCTCCTAGAGGTCACTAGAGGTCATTTTCTCCAGCGACGTCCAGTTTGACAAAAGTCTCTGCCTGCAGTGAAATGGCTGCTATGGGGGCCAACATCATCACACAGGAATCAAATGTGGCTCATTGAATCCACAAGAGTCTCAGCTTTCCAGTCAAAGCCAACTGATGCAGCTCCAAGACTGTTTAGGCCCCAGTCTGCACACACACACCATTTTACAACAGGCCACAAGAACACATGTGGACTGCAGGCTTTGGGGCCCAAACTGCATGGGATTAGCAGAAGGTGGGCGTGTCTGCAAAGGGGAGAGAACCCATTTTCATTCACACAGCTGGAGGTCAGAGGTCAAGGGACCCCACCATGCCCGTTTTACCCCTGCCAAAATTTAGCCAAACTTTAGAGCGATATTTAGCCTCCTTGCCAACAACCTAGCATAAGATGTTTGGTGTCAACAGACTCCTTAGGTCATCTAGTTTCATATTATACCAATAGCTAGTCTCTCTGCTGCTAATTGTAGAAGGACCTTAAACCACATCTGTACACTTCTTAGTCAGTATAGAAGACCACAGTTTGTCCTGGACAAATGCTTGGTGTCTTTGGTTTTCTGCTGACAGTTTATGACCACAGTGAAAAAACTCCACGTCAAAGTCTCTCCAGCACAAGAGAACAAGAGAAGTCTGAGTCTCCAGCTAGCACTCCAGGCAGGCTAACACAAGCACAATTTTTTAGCACAATTTTGCTCTCCAAACTTAATTCAACAGAATGTTTGCCAGAAAGGACACAAAATGGCTGCTATGAATTAGTGACATCTAAAGAGGTAAGCTAGTGAAAATCACCTAAAAAGAAAACTTAATTGAGTCTCCTTAAGCAAAGAATAAAAGCCGACGAGGTCTACAAAATAATAAACAGTTTAGACAACAACATGACAAGCCATCTGACAGAAAAACAAAATGCACATACTTGAAAGTGCCTTAATTTGGAATAATGATTAAATAGTTATTTTGGCATCTTGTTATACTGTATCATAAATTTCACGCTAAATAGCCTGCATTCAAAATAGCTGTGAGAAAGAGACAAACAAGACACTACAGTTTTGTGTGATAATAATATAATTATCAAATTCAGTGAGTATGTTGGTTGGGTAAATGGCTGTGGATGTGTTTTCTTCTCTCACCAGTGACTCTGAGGAGGATTGACCTGACAGGGAATGTGATCTCAGAGATCGAGGACGGAGCCTTCTCCAAGCTGACCCTGCTGGAGGAACTGTCACTGGCTGAGAACCGACTGGTCAAACTGCCCATGCTCCCCGCCAAACTCACCACCTTCAACGCCAACTACAACCTGCTCAGAACCAAAGGTGTCAAGGCGACAGCTTTCAAGGTACACATCTTTACCTTTCCAACTTCCTAAATTAAAACTTTATGCTATACTTTACCTTTTGTTAAGACTGTTCTGTTTTACCCCAACGTAAACAAAAAGCTGAAGGAACGAATGAATGAATGAATACCATCAACTTAACTTCAATTTTTATCACATGCTTTTGCCGCAAAATCTTGCAGCTTTTCAACATATACATATTTTTATTTTATTACAACTTATTCAGAAGCAAACCTGTAAAACCCACCACTCACTTGGACAGACGACAATACACTGGTTGAAGCAGATGAACAGCTGCGCTGTAGTGCTGGGATTTGATCCGATATTGCCGATCCGATTTGATCCAATTTGATCCGATTTGATCTGATATTGATTTGGTTAGTTTTATTAAAAAGCATTTTGAGCTGTTACTGAATTACATGCCTGTGTCATTAATACTTGTATTATATTGTGTCATTTGACAACAAATTATTAAAGGTATTGATAATTAAAATGGCTGTAAGACTGGTAAAAATGGCTAGGACCACCTTTTGTAGCCCAGAGGAGATATGATGCTCAAACACTTGGTATGTTGTGTTAGTGTATGTTTATGAGTTGTAGAACATAATAAATAATCTTGCAGGAGTAAATGTTTACCAGTAAGCGTGACTCAAATAATTTAACAATATGTTAAGCTAAGCCAGTGTGCCGCTGTTAGTCAGTGAAAATAGAGCGGAGTGGCACCTCTTCACTTTGTTACACAATCTATGTCAGTGCGCTGCTGTAGCTGGAAAGTTTCTCTGCCTTTTGGACTCGTACGGTGCCGGTGCAGCTGTAATGTTTTTTCTTGGTGGTGCAGGTGAAGGTGAAACCACTGGAGGGGTTGTGCCACCCAGATTTGCTTCCCTCCCCTGTAATTTTCCCCAGACATACGTTTACACTCCACACAAAAACAGCATTTATATAAATATTAAAAGATCGATCTTTGGGCGTACAGATCGATCCATGAGAATTTAAAAGAAGATCGATTCAAAATCGGAGGATCGATCTTTTCAACACAGGTCTACTGCGCTGTCAGGTGGATACCTCAAGGAAAAAACTGTTGGTCTAACACAGACTAGGGCTGCGTGGGGCTTCAGAGTATCCCAGCATGCACTTGGCAGAGAGCATCACACTGGACAGACCACCAGTCCATTACAGAGCTAACACACACACACACACACACACACACACACACACACTCACATTCACACCTTTAGGCCATTCAAAACAATCAATTCACCTGATGTTCATATCATTGGGTTTTGGAAGGAAACCCACACTCATGCATGCAGACTCCCCACAGAGAGGACCAGGCCGAGACTTGAACCCAGAACCTGCTGACTGCTGAGTTACCACGCCGCCCTGTTACACCACAACAGCTACATTTGTTAACCACAAAAAAGGATGGAGATAGAATTCAGTATTCACTGTGCACTGCTGTTTTTCAAATGAAACTTTGTATCTAAAGTGTAAAAATACAGTTTTGCAGGAATTAAAAATACCTGCGTAATTTTCCAATTAATGCCAGTGCATTTAGATTTGACTTTCAGGTACAAAAACAAGCATAATCTTACTCACAAGGTACTATGATGGGCAAGACTAGAAACCAGTGAAGTTATTCAAGCATTTGGTGTGAATTTGTTTGCCAACAGAAACTGACGAAGCTGGTGAACCTGTTCCTGGCCAACAACCAGCTGGAAGCTGTTCCACAGTTCCCTGAATCTGTTCGCATTGTGCATCTACAGGTCTGTAACGTACCACATGATGCACCACTCCGACATTATAAACATACAGATGCAGTATGCATCTATATCATGTACAAATACAGCACTGTAATTTAAGAAAGATTGTACTAACACAACACTCTGTCTGCGTTTCCTGACAGAACAACAACATCACTGAGATCAGCGCTGACACCTTCTGTAAGGGCAATGACACGTACTACCTCCGACCCAACCTCAGCGAGGTCCGCATGGACGGCAACCCCGTGCTGCTCTCCAAGTACCCCAACAGCTTCACCTGCCTCAAGTCTCTGCCCATTGGACGATACAACTGACATGGCAGGAACTTCACCCCAGTCCACCAGCAGCAGCAGGGCTGGTTTCCCAACATGAAGAACTGAGGGAACACCAACACGTTCTGGATTTTAGTGAGTTTTCTACACAGGTTCCACAGTGGCAAACATGTTTCAGCACCTGTGCTGCAGTGATCCTAAAAACAGCTTGTAAAATGAACAGATTCCTCCCTAACACCAGCATGCACTGATAGCTGCAAGCCAACCAACTAGCTAGCAGCTAACTGCATCCTTTGATTTCAGAGAGGGACATTAATCATTACAAAAAAAATCTCTCAATAAAGAGGCATTTTTGTTTCTTTATGACAAGTAATGGATGAAAATAAAAATATGCATCAACACTAAAATTCAAAATATTGCGGCTTCCCTTTAGACAGCTCTTTGCTCTTTTTTCTGACCTAAACTCATACCTCTTTTAGAACTGTAAAACCTTTCAAATTAAGATCAAGTATACATCCAAAGGTTTTGTAAAAGTTCCATCATAATACACTAAGTAAAATATATTTTTAATGTTGGTTCTTAGTAGGTCCATACATTTTTCCAAATGAAATCCAATTTCATCTACTTCTATAATACTGCCTCACAGCTGAATGTGAGAGTAATCTAACTGAACTGAGCACTTGCTGGTAAACCATGTCTCAACATGTTAACCAGCAAGGAAAACAGGTCATGCCAGAGGAATGACACCTTCTGACTTGAGCAGCCAATCAGTATTTCAGTAAGAACAGAGGGATATTTTGGCATGCTGACTTGTAGTCTCATTTTCTTCACCTGTGACTTGTCATTCTACGGTGAAGCTCATAACATGTGAACTTGCACGTGGCCTGTGAGCTTTGTCAGCATTTCTGACCAAAAGCAGTTCGTGTAGTTAGCCAAATAGCACGTTAAATGTCCAAGTATCCCTTTAAATATGTTTCTTTGACATTTTCTTCGTATCACACTGTTGGTCTTGGCCAATTCAGACAACGAACATTACAACATCCTCAAACGCCAGCTGGAACTCAGTAAATACACTTTGCTGTTCCAGAATAATGACTCTCAAGGTGAACTGGAAAGTTTGAGCTTTCCTCAGTGTCGTGTGAATTAACTTCATTTGTTAGTATTCAGTAGAAATGACTCCAATTAAGGACAATGACGGAGTAGACTTGTCGAATTTTAGGTCTTCGTCGATATTTTGCAAATTAACTTCACTTTGTTTTAACTTATAGACTCTAGTTAAAGTGAACTGGGGTACGATGTATCAATGAACTATAGTAATGTGAAAGTTACTCTTCTTTACTTTTTCTGCTTTGAATTTTCCTACCCTAACCCTGTCTCCCCAAGTCTTACAATAATAAGAAATGATGTGACTTTGGGAGCCATTACCTATGTGAATAAGACAATGATGTACAGTAAAAATGTGTATGTGACATGGCTATGTGTTTAAGATATTTTAATAAAGTTAAACTTTTTTTAAATTAAAGTGGGCGTAGACTCTCGGCTTGTGTCTTGTGTTTTGGTCTGTCAGTGCCTGTGCTTTCTGAGGGAGGCTTAAGTAAGGACATTTTTTGTTACAAGCAAAAGCAGAAAAATGTCATCGCCTCAGCCAGATTCCTTACCAACCAACAAAAACCGTCTTATCAGAGGTAAAGAATAAGTTAATTAATAACTAGGATGAAGGAAATGTTGCGAATGTGAAATACATTCATAAGCAGAACACCAAGACTAAAAACACCATTTTGCCACTCATCCAAGAGGCTTCATCCATTCTATTTTACTAGCTCAATTTTTCTCTCACAATTTGCAGTGATTTCTAATAATTTTCTTAAAATTCTATTCGGTTAAGAGAGTGTACCCGGGCTCAGTCCCGATCGCAGCGACCAGAGTTCGAATCCGACCTCAGGCCCTTTGCTGCAGGTCATCCCCTCTCTCTCCCCTGCCCTTCCTGTCTCTCTCTACTGTGACTGTCAAATAAAGCAGAAATGCCAAAAAAAAAAAAATCTTTAAGATTCTATTTGTGTTTACTGTTTGTTTCAACTGCAGCCATATTTCCCAATGCTAGTGTGTAGTTTTGTTTAAATGATATATCTAAAAACAAAAGGTTGTTCAGCAGAGGGGGATATAAGAACTTTGACAATATTTTTTTTTTTTTTAAAAGGACAATATCTGAGACAAAAGGTACATATGTAGGCAATTCAATGTGTGTCTTACTAAATAGCTGCTGGTTAATTTTATCCACCAGCCACTGTGTACTGTTAACAGAAATGTTAAAAAATCCTGGACGGTATTGTATGTGAACATTCTGTGTGTCCTTATAAGAATATGTTCATGTCTAGGGACCATTAGAGCATGGAAATCAACATACAAAACACTGCCCACAATACAGTAAACTAGTTATAATGGGAATTACGTTTCTCCATAATAACATTCCAGAAACTGCAAGTCAAGCACATATCTGAAGGTTTAGAGCACACAGGCCAATATGGAAAATGTGGGTTAATCTTATTCCTTTGGCCCAGCCAAGTTGGCAGCAGTAAATACTCCATTCTCCAAGTAAACAGGAGAAAAAGTTGCAGCTGCGTAGCTTGAGAGGCAAAAGCCCTGTTGTGGGAGGGAGAGAGGCTAGAAAGAGCAACTTTCACACAGACTCAGAGATGCTGTGGAAAATCAATTGACAGAAAGATTCAGGAGGGCAAGACAGTCCAGGCTGCTCTCAGCAAGGGGAAATGCTGATACTGTCAGACGGTGGAGCAAGCAACAGACCTAAACTCTCAGCAGGAGCATTAGGGGGACCAGGTGGGTTGACAGAGTCCCTCTCCTTGGTAGAAGTCACCTGGGTAAGCGAGAAAGCTCCTCAGAGAAGGCCCAGGTGTGGATGTGATTTGTCCTGAAATGCTGAATGCTCCAGACATTGCTGGACATCTCTTAATTGTCACATTAACTTCTATAACGCTGCCTCTAATTGGCAGACATGAGTGATAGTCCCCATTTTCAAAAGAAAGGAATCACAACGCAGCATCCCAAGGGCTTTGTGTCCATCTTCATTTCGAGTCAAGCACTTTGAAGGTTGGCATCGTCCTCAGCTGAGGGTGCACCCCTTCCCCTTTCCTGTTTGTAAATCTCATGGACAGGATCTGAAGGTGCAGGTGAGGTCTGGAGCTGAGGTCAGTTCAGACATTAGAGTGGATCTCTTCTGTTTGCAGACGATGATGATGATGATGATGATGATGATGATGTCCTTCTGGTGTCATCAGACTGTGGTGTCTGATATCTACTGGAACAGTTTTGAGTTGAGACCACAGCTCTCTGTTATTCAGGTCAGCACATACCCAGCGTAGAGGAGGCTGGGTGCATTGGCTGCCATGATGCCGGCTTTAGAGCATTCAGCCACAGTGCCAAGCTGTGCTCTCAGTTTATTGGCTAATACTTGTATTAAGCCTCACCTTCAGTCACATGGAGTGGGCAATAAGCAAAAGAAGTGAGACTGTGAATATCTGTGGAGAAAACAAGATTCCCCTGCAGGGTGGCTGGACTCGGGGTGGTGAGATGGAATCCAAGAAGACCTCAGAGTCAAACTGCTGCTCCTCAGAGTTAAGAGGAGAAAGCCGAGGTGGTTCAGGAACCTGGTAATGTCTGTCCCAGGTGACAGGAGACATTCAGGACCTGTCCCACTGGGAGGAGACCTCATAGCAGATCGAGAACATGAACGGATGGATGGAGCAGAAGTTCTGGGACAGTAAGGTGAGGAGGCTTATTTTTGTTGGTGTCACTGCTTTAACATGCAACTGATCATCTTTTAGTGTGAACGTGAATTTCACTGGATGGCGACGCAACGAAGGTGATCGCCATCATAGGAAAAAAACCTGGCCCGCTGGCACCTACCTGTCCAATGGAAAACAGGCCAACATGGCGTTGCTCTTCATCCTCATCCTCATCCTCAGTGTTCGCCAGCAGGTGAAATTCACTCAGATTCACTTGAGGGACAAGCATGGTCCGCTCAGCATTTCTACTCACTACATTTCTTTTTCTTTTTTTTTTTTGCGTCCGCAATTTTCACAGCTTCTCACCGGACGTGGTGCTGTCGATTCATTTTTCATGTAACTTCTCAAGCAATTCTATGACACAAAGCAGTGATGCTCTTTATTAGAAATTATTCAGGGAAGCTAATTTCGAACTTACCTGTCTAAGTTATCCTGCAACATCAAATGGCATTTTTACTTGACATGTGATCATCAGAGCACCTGATTCGTGTTCACCTGATTCAGGATTCACTGATTTACTTATAGATTCAATTGTGACAGATACTGTAAACTGCGGTCAAATTCCTTGTATGCATACGCACACTTGGCCATAAAACTGATTCAGACTCAGATTAAGCATAAATAAATAAGATGGAAGCAGTTATCTGATGCAAGTTGTCATTGTGTTCATGGCGGATGAGAAGTTAAAATAGATCAGGAAAAAAAAGCCACTCCCACACCATGGAGAGCTGGTTAACTGAGACGGCAAGGTTGTGGGTTTGAATCCTGTTGACCAAGAGCGTGTTTCTGCACTGACCTGGAAGTGCTGGAACGTTCTGCGTCTGTCGTTGCATCTTTCAGAGAACGTCCTGAGAGACCTGAAGAACAGCAGCAGATCCCTGCTCTCCTCCACTCTGAAACATCAACAACAACATTACACACTATATATACAGATATATCTATATCTATATGTGTGTGTGTGTGTGTGTGTACATATATATATATATATATATATATATATGTATAAAAATACACAGAGTGTCCACAAAGTCTCTTTACAATATAAAAAATCTATTACAAAAGCAATTGCTGAGATGTTAATCAGATTTGTTCTGTCCTCAGTGGTTATCAGAGTTTTTAATCACATTGGACATCAACGAACTGAAGCTAAAGATCACTGATGCCGCTGCCACCACTGATGAGGCTCTGATACAGCGAACATGGCAGGAAACTGAGTAGCGTCTTGATGTGCTTCATGCAGCTAATGGTGCCCATGTAGAGGTGGATTAAATGAAACTTCAATATCTACTCCTCATTTTGTAATAATTTCCACAGATTTGTCTATTCAATTGCTTTTGTAAAGAGAGTTTATGGACACTCTGTATACATAAATAGACAGATAGATATAGCTGTGTGTGTGTGTGTGTGTGTGTGTGTGTATTTTTTATTATTATTATTTTATATATTTATACACACACACACACACACACACCACAAGTCACATTAGACACTGAAGAGCAGCAGCAGGCCGTTCCTCTTAAACCAACACAGGTTTAATTTAGAGGTCAAGGTAGATTTTTAAAGGCTGATATAATAACAGTTTGGAGCAGGAAAGAAACAACAGACAATGAATCATCCGATTTCTTTTTTCAGTTTTTCTCCTGATTCCAGCTGAGCAGCCTGATAGTATAATGAAGGAATAATTTCAGTGTTATCTTTTACAGAGTTAAATTAAATATCATACATGATTTTTTCATTATCATCATTTACAGCCACGGTCCCCAACCCCCGGTCCGCGGCCCGGTACCGGTCCACGAGACATTCCATACCGGGCCGTACAGCCCGGCTGACCTAACCCTAACCCCCTAACCCCCCTCCCCCACGCCCCCATGTGGCCTGGTTAAAAATGTCTTCGTCGACAGTAAAGCAGAGATTTCCTCACACCTCACATTCTGTAGATAAAAACACTTGGCATTTGTCTCTGTGTGCAGCAGCTGAGCTTTTCCCGTCACTTCCTGCTCTTTTCTATAGGACACAATCGGCACACCGGCTGAGGTGCCGGCACAACTCAAGAGTTTATTATTCTCAATCTGAATTCTGTCAGGCTCAGATTATGTAGGTTAATAACTCCTACGGGGCTACGGGACTGTGCAATTGATCAAAATACTATATATGGTGAAATTATGTCGTGCTATGTCATACATCTCTGAAAAAATGTTTACTTTCATTCAAACGGAGCAAATCCTCAGCTTTTAAGAGAGCCGCACCAGAACAGTGGCGGGGAGCGTCTACGTGAGCGGGACGTCTCCCTGCACGCAGCACAGCCGCGGTGCCGTGTGTTTGGTTTCGGTGAGGTCTGGTTCAGCCCCTCCTCGGCCTGGGTGAGCCCGGGACAATTTGTTAGAGGCTTTCCAGAGTTTTCCGTGGGGGCCCGGGGCTAGACGGCAGCTGGGTGAAGTTTCCAGACGGCTGTTATTCCACACGGAGCCGATGGAAACATGGCAGCACCCTCACAAATAATGGACCTGTACCAGCTGAGCGGAGACAGGACAGAGAGAGCGGCTCTGTGTTCTGATTACGCTGAGATCTGATCCATCTGGGATTACAGTGAGATGTGGCTGATCTGATGGAAGTGATGCAGCTGACTGATGACTGATTGATTACAGATTCCCTGTGGAGCTGATCAGCTCTACAGTAGTGGTTTATGGGAAAAAAAAAACTTTACCTGATCTGATCCTAATGAGACATCCTGATGGGAGAGTTTAGCTTCATGACTTTTCCATCTATTTAGGCTCTCAGTGTTTACAGGTAATGTTGAATGCGAAGGCTGTTTTGTTTTTGATTATAATTAATATGAATTAATTAACTGATAAAACTAAAAGGACATTGAAGGCCTCCTTCAGATCTTAGAAAAATTCTGTGATTGCATAATTGTTTTGAAAAAAGTTTAATAAACTAGTGAAAATGGCTTGAAAGTACCCCTACCTTCCTAATCCTCATTCAGTATTGGTGTCATTCAGAGATGACACCAATACCAATCTGTAAAAGTCAAGCTTCCAAGAGGATTAAAACAAAAAGAAGACCTGTTTTTGATTTGATACAGTCTTTAAAGTTTGCCACGTTCAACACGATGCAACAGACATCATAAAAAAAAGGTAAGAAAGAGGGGAACCTCCTAGGAAGGGAAGGAAAGAACTTTTTTTTAAATATCAGCTTGAAAATGTGGGTTTAAAGTCAATTTTAGCACGAGGATATAAGGAAAAACTGACCCTGGAATTAATGTAATCTTACTGCTAGAAAACGGGCCCATGGGTTCAGGGCACTTAAAAGAGAGAGTGAAGAGAGTGCAGAGGCCAAAACTGTAGTTAAGAGCATTGTATCGTAGCATCGTATCCACTACACAATAAATTTCATCAAATGAAGCAAAAACACAAAACGCACAACAACTGACAAATCAGCTGGAAAACACAGCTGATGTTGGGGTTGAATCAGACACCCTGGGTCTCCTGGCAGCGGGACGAAGGGCCACAGTCCAATGATGGAGTGAACGTTGTGTTGTCTATTTGAAGTCCTGTCTAGACAGCAAGCATCTCAGGCACTTTTTTTTACTCAAGCATCTCAGGGTGCAATAAATATTTTTGTTGCAAAAGTACGAATCGTGACAGAATTGTGATCTCAAGTCTTCAGAAAGAAAAATCACGAGTTGCAGTTGATAAAAATCATGCAGCCCTAGATGTCACAGAGTACAGAGCAGCCTTACAGTGATCATAAGGATTTTTTGTTAAGCAGAGTTAATGTAGGCCTAAGTCATAGGGACATTAACTGGTTTAATCATTATTAATCAAGTCCTGAACCGATCGAACCGCAAAATATCTGAAAAACATTTGAAGAGAGGGGCTGAAGGCAGTGTTTCTGTCCGCATCCTGCTTCAAGTTGTCATTTAGAAGACCTGAGATTTTTTTGTATCTCTGCTTGAGGAAAACAAAAGTGTGAGTATAAATCTAAATCATACAGATCAAAAGGATTTAATCTGTCACAGAGGATGTGGATTTCTTCCACCTGCCATGCCAGTGTCAGGACTTTACACCTGCTAGGAAGCTTGTATACATTTTAACTTGTGATTATTTCAGGCGGTGCAACCGTTCAAAACTTCAGTAATGTGTAACCCTGCTGTTAGTGAGTCTGTTGTTGGTTAGTCTGTTGTGCCTGGACCTGGCTGTTTATTTCAGTCACATCATGCAGGATGCACTGCTGACATCAGAACCAGTGAGTGTAGTTCATCTAAATGGGGCTCATGTAACCTCTGAGTACAAACACTCACTGTCAGCCAGGCTAATTAAAACACACTGCCGCTCTCTGTCTGCAGTGAATCCAAAACTAACAGACCCCCACCCCGCTCCGCCTCCCCGCCTGCAGCTGAAGGCCACGCCGGCCCAGGCCCTCCGCTCTCTGCGCACAGCTGATCCAGGCCGGCTGACAGCATGGAGCCGGGCCGTGTGAGGTCATCAGCTGGAGATCCTGAACAGACGACCTCAAATCACCTGAATTCACTGAGCTGTGCACACTGAGGACTGGAACAGACATGAAACTGCTGCATACTGAAGTTGCAATTCAGATTCAAACATGAATATTAAACAGAATTATTTCTGGGGATTTTGTTTGTGCATATTAAACCACTGAGATGCAGTTGAAAGAGCCTGGCGATGCAGAGTTCAGTTTGCTTTGAGTATATCTGTTCCGATCCTTTTGGAGGGACAGGATGCAACTGACATTTTTCCAACGTTGTTTAACCCTAACCCTATTATGTTTGGGGTCAATTTGTCCCCAGTCAATGTTTAACGTCTCTAAATGATTAACGCAATTTTTTTTTTTTTTTTTTTGCTTCATATTTAATGAGTTTTCCTAATGTAATGGGCACTGCCGGGTAAACATGAAATTCACATGATGATATGTTTTCAATGTCCTGTACACACTTTGTAACGCAGCGGCTATAAATAACAAAAATTTGTACTTAGAAATAATATAAAACCATTAAAACACCAAAAATTAATATTTCTTTCCAATTTTAGGGCAATCAGTGAGATTTTATGGTGATTTGCATATTTTTCCATAGTCACATAAGAATAGGAATACTGGATGTATAAGTGGGGGTGGGGGGGTTATGTTTTATTTAAAGAGCTATTTAGGTCGTCAGCAAAGAAACAAAAAGTATACATAAACTTTGGTAGCAATTTTAATTATAATAATTTTGTGGAGGTTTAAACTGCTGGGGTCAAATTGACCCCAAACATAAAAGATGTTTGAAAATGTGAACATAACAGGAGAGTTAATATGCATGTAAAAATATCAGATAGTCTTAAAGACCCTCAATACTCAAAATGGGTTTTCTTTTATTGTAATTCTCTTCAAAGTTTGACTTTGACTTTACAGACCGGGTGTTGGTGCTGAATCTGCCACTGCAGTGTTTTAACGTTCCTCCACTGGAGGGGCGGGGCTTGTCCTCGCGGCCCTGAAATCTGGTGTTGGGACCTGTCAAGATGGTAACCCCAAATCTGTGAAGTGTGGTTAGGGTTAAGGTTAGGGTTAGGGCAGAGTCATGTGTTACTGCCTGGAGAGCAGAATGAACTAAAACTGATATCCGTCTCTCATCAAACAAATGTTCAAATCGAAGTTGTGACCGACGCAAACCGGGCACGCTAATACGTTCAGTTACTTTGCTAACATTACATTGCACAATGCTAAGGTTAAAGTGCTACGATCTTAAAATTCTCCTTCCCATGTCCCGAAGTTGTGTGGATTGATTAAACTTTGGCCTGGGACGACGTGTTTATCTCCTGATTTGATACCATCACATACTTAGGTGCTGATTTGATATGTATTGAGCTTCTACAAGTATTGCGGTTCAATAATACAATTTATTGCTATTTTTGCATTTTGAATCCTCCTCTAGTTTGTGTGTGTAAAGTCTGATGAGGCTGTGATTCTCCTAGAGGTCACTAGAGGTCATTTTCTCCAGCGACGTCCAGTTTGACAAAAGTCTCTGCCTGCAGTGAAATGGCTGCTATGGGGGCCAACATCATCACACAGGAATCAAATGTGGCTCATTGAATCCACAAGAGTCTCAGCTTTCCAGTCAAAGCAACTGATGCAGCTCCAAGACTGTTTAGGCCCCAGTCTGCACACACACACCATTTTACAACAGGCCACAAGAACACATGTGGACTGCAGGCTTTGGGGCCCAAACTGCATGGGATTAGCAGAAGGTGGGCGTGTCTGCAAAGGGGAGAGAACCCATTTTCATTCACACAGCTGGAGGTCAGAGGTCAAGGGACCCTGCTGGAAACAGACATGACAGATTTTGCCTCAACAAAATTTAGCCAGACTGTGGAGCAATATAAATAAATTGATTCTACAGTAAAAGAAATCAATTAAAAAAAAAAAAAAAAAAACTGTAATGTAATGTAATGTAAAAAAAAAAAAAGTAAGAAAAAAAAAACTATACTTAAAAAGCGATACTAAAGTGGATCGAGTGTCTTACTCTGTGTGCACAGGCCCCGTCTGTCACCCATGGAAAAACACACAGTGACTGATTGTTGGTGAGTTTGTGCCCCTGCAGCTGTCTGTGTGTGTGTGTGTGTGTGTGTGTGTGTGTGTGTGTGTGTGTGTCTGTGTGTCTGTGTGTGGGTGTGTGTGTGTGTGTGTGTGTGTGTGTAGGACAAATGTGGAAATGACAACGACATGGAAACGCCTGGAGAATAAAAATAACCGACAGAACCCACAGAGTCTGTCTTCAGATTTAACAGCTAGAGCTCGTTTGTTTTTACAGATATCTGTCTGATGTAGACTCTCTCCCTCTCTCTCTCTCTCTCTCTCTCTCTCTCTCGCTCTCTCTCCCTCTCTCTCTCTCTCTCTCGCTCTCTCTCTCTCTCGCTCTCTCTCTCGCTCGCTCTCTCTCTCTCTCTGGCTGTGTCAGAATCATTATCTGAAGTATTTTTCCGTCTGCTGCATGCCAGTAGATTCTGCAGGCAGGACGACGCGATCCAGATGTGACTGGCTGTAGATCTGCAGCAGACAGAGCCGCTCCTCCTGATCTGCAAACACAGATGGGAGGACGCGGCGGACGCTTCCTGGCACGCCGTGGTTATCAGGACAACAGATAAACCCCACTTTACAAAACTCACCAGCAGCTCTCTCTCAGTACATGCAGCTCTGTGGAATACTCAACTCTGATTGGTCAGATGGGGCCTTCAGCAGCCATTCCATGAGTGCTGAGATACAGTAAAACTATTTACTGTTACTTATCACTCCGCTTTACGAGTATTCAGTCATAACTGTTATTTAAATTAACTGCCGGGATCTGCGCTGACACAAGCAGACACAAAAAGAGACATTTTTAAAAACAACCGGTGTTAAACTGTGATTGGTCGTCAGAGGGCGACGTGCTGGGAGGACAGAAGCCTGGATGGACTGGTGGACTGGTCAGGAAGCTCCGCCTTACACACGAGTTTCTGGACAACAAACCACGACCGCCATGAGCGACACGGCGGTGGAAACCTCCAGGCAGGCGAGCCGGAGGTCACGGAGCTTCACGGGGGTCAGGTTGTTCAGTCCTCACATGGATAGTTTAGACTGCTTTCTGATTGATTATTTCAAATCTGTCAATTTGTAGTCGACCAATCAGTGAGCGGCTGCGTGTCGGCTCATGAAAACAACACAGAATGTAGAATCACATCAAGCAGAAGAGACACGTGCAGCAAACACACAGCAGACGGGTTTGATATTCACCTCCCAGAAGAAAACACAAGAGCTGCTCTTTCTCTCTTTCTGGAAAATTCTACCTTCCATGTGGACCTTTTGCTTTCCTGTCAGCAGCTTTGATGAAGTGACAGAAGGCAGCAGCAGCCGGCCTGCTGGCTGCCACTTTACTGACTGGACTGCTGCTGCAGCTCATTCATTTAGCTTTTAGCATCCATCACTCATTTATCAGTTCTTCAGTAGTTTAATCTCTGAATGACTTTATCAATTTATCACAGCAGTTTTCCTCTGAGCGGAGAAAGCCTTTCAACACAGAGCAGAGATACGACTTCCAGCAAAACACATCCTGTGGCCTTCATTGGTTTTGTACACAAACAGGATTCATGAGGCTTTTTCAGCCCTGACCAAGGCCATGCGCCTGAAAGATTCACTCTAAGCATGAATGTTTTTCTTCCTGCTGCAAACGTGACTGGATCTCTGTTTTTTTTACAGCCTTTACCAGACACAAACTCCTCTTGGACCTCAGACTTCTGTCTTTTCACTGACTGAAAGCGTTTTATTCCTGCAGTGTGAGGTGCTGCTTTTCTGCAGCGGAGCTCAACATCCTCCAAACTCTACAAACTGTCCCGGTCTTACAGGTGCAGTTCGTCATATCTTACAGCTTAACAGAGGGCTCACCGTGTCAAACCATCATCTGGGGGCCAGAGGCAGAAATGTGGGACAAACCTGACATAAAAAATACAAGCTTCAAAATATAAACTGTGCAATAGCAGCAATTTTACAAGATTACTGCATGTCACATTCCACCTCCAAACTTGGTGTGAATCCTTTTTTACCATATTCATGGATTTCCTCATTTCAACTGGATTTCCAACAAATTCAGTGGAAATCCGAACATGTGTTTGTAAGTGATGCCACTTTATAAACTGTGACGCATCACTGATCCTCCACCAGGCTGCCCTGCAGCGCCCCGTGGCACAACATCTGATTAACGCCCCTAAAACATATTTCACATGAGCAAAGTCAGTTTCCTGGCGTTCTGTGGATGTTGACGTGAAGTGGTGATTTCAGCAGCTGCTCACACTTCTGCCTTTCAAAACTCTCCATTCAGCTTCAACGCCTTTATCCTGCTGGGCGCTGATGAAAGTGGCACATGAAGTGACACAGTGTGAGTGGGTCAGGGCGAACGCTAACATCTCAGCCGGCCGCCTCGCCCCTGCAGAGGGTCAAACGGGAAGGCGTGGACGTGCGAGCGACGAGGCTCAGCTGGACGACGGGCCGGCGTGTTGACATCGCCTGACTGAGGCTGAAATCGTCTTCTCTGTGATAAACAGTGGAGCTGAGCTCAGAGTAAACAGCGAGCTTCGCCATGACTCTACACAGGAATATGAACTGGCGGGACAGCGAACGCATCACATCCTGAGCTGCCAAAACACATCGCGTCCTGACTGATGCTGCCTGTTGCTGCTTCTGTCTGCTGCCAACATTTCTAACACTCATCACCGCCGTCTGTTGATGCCAGATGGAAGACGAGCTGCTGCAAACACACCGCACCAGGGATCCACCGAGGGGGAGCTTTCAACAGCCGATACCGATTATTAGCAATCCAGGACACCGATAAATGATATTTAGGGCCAATATTCATTTTAGTAAGTTTGGAAATTACTGTGACAAATTTTACAGTGTTAGAGACACCAACAAAAACCTTGCTTTGACCAGAAAATTAAAAAAAAAAAAAATCTTTTAATTTTTAAAATTCTTTTAATTTTAAAAATTATAAATGTAAACTCAGATCAGTGATTCTGGATCGATATAAGATTCTTTGTGTTTAAAAACTTTAACAAAAATAACTTACATGGCGGCACACTACATCTACAGTGTTTTGTCTTTCTGTAAAACTAAATCAAATACAAATCCAGTGAAAATGTAACAGAAAACTGTAACCATATTCTCAGCTTGTTCCACTGTCTTTCATGTCAACACAAATTATCGAAAAATTCAAAATACTGCATCAATACTCAGCCGGGACTGATAACTGTTTGATCCCAGCATGGAACTGATTTGAAAAGATGCAGCGGGAACAGGTGAGACGCACATACAGGTCAGTATAGATCTATCAGTATAGATCAGTAGGTCAGTATAGATCTATCAGTATAGATCAGTAGGTCAGTATAGATCTATCAGTATAGATCAGTAGGTCAGTATAGATCTATCAGTATAGATCAGTAGGTCAGTATAGATCTATCAGTATAGATCAGTAGGTCAGTATAGATCTATCAGTATAGATCAGTAGGTCAGTATAGATCTGTCAGTATAGATGCGCTCGACCTCTGTGCTCACTGCCGCTCTGCTTTGAACACGATTAATGTTTATTAATGGACATGTCTGTTCTATACCTTCATGTGTTTATTTGTTTATTTCTCCGTCTGTGATTGCACAGACTTTGTGGGTCTGGTCCTGATGGAGGACCCGGTCCAGTCGATGCAGAATGCTAAGAGCAATGAATGATGGGTCATTCTGGGTTAAATATTCAGCCTCATCTTCAGTGCTGACATCTTGTTTTTCTTTCAACAAAGTTAAAAAATAATAATAATCTGCCAGCGGGATGAGATAATCCCACTGGTTTCCAGTGCAGTTTCCCTTGTTTCAGGAATGTTTCTGGGAACAAGTCTCAATGTGTGGAAACGGGGCAGAATCAGCCGGCAGGATCAAGAAAATGACACTTGATTCAAGAAAATTTTGGAAACAAGTTGATTAGTGTTGGAGACAAGTGGGATTATCTCATCCCACTGGCAGATTTTTTACTTGCTGGAAGACAAAGGAGATTTGAACATTGAAGAAAAGACTAAATGATTTTTTTGCGATGTAACGGCAGACGATCCATAAAACTGAGGAGCTGGGTTACAGGTTTGTCATTAATGTGACGTCGGACATGTGAAGGCTTTCAGACAGAACCACAGCACGCAGTGAGAGGTCGACGGGATGATTTTATATATTACATTCTTTTATTTATCCACCACAGGATCACTTCTCAAAGAGTGAACAATGAAAAGGAAAAGCACTTCAGGCCTCGCCTTCCATCACTCACCTTTCTTATTTTACTAAGAGAGGAGAGGAGGCTCGTGCAGGAAGAGGATGCACTCCCTGACCTCTGACCTCCCGGGGAAAAGGGTGGCGTTATGAAAGCAGAGCGTCTTACCCCGACACGAAGCTGCTGAGGGCCTGCTGGTCGCTGGCATCCATCACCACGTTCAGCTCAGTGACCTTCCTCTCACACCTCTGATCCTCCTGCAGAACACACACACACACACACACACACACACACACACACACACACACACACACACGGTCAGCTGTCTGCTGACTGATAATGCAGCTGCACTGACAAATTAAAAAGAACCTTTTTATTTTTCAGAGTTTTCTGTTCCAATCATCCAAACTTCAGTCTTGGTGTTGAAACTCAAACTTAACCAGACAAGTTTTGGTTCAGTCAGTCCATGTTAGGGCTGGGACCACTTACTGATAGTTATCAATAAGTCGAGCCGCACTACGCTGGGTGGCCGTGGGGTTTCTGGTGCAAGTAATGATCATCTTCACTGTTAATCTGATGACTTTTTTTCCAAATATTCAATTAATCATCCAGCGTATAAAGTATGAAAAATAAAGCCACAGTTTGATGTGAAGTGATCACAGTCCAAAGTGATGTCTTCCTTAGTCTGACCAGCAGCCAAAAAAACAAAGTATTAATTAAATATTGATATGAATGGAAACAAGGAAGACGGTCTTCTCAGTATCTTAGTTATCCTGGTGAAGCTTTTTCAGACAATGATTGAGGTTTTAATGAAGAAATGACTCTAACTATTCACTGCTTATTGAAACTGTGGCCTATTACTTGTCTCAGTAGTGCTGTCAGCTATTTCATGTATCTGAACATCATTCTGTATGAATAACACTACATAATGTCAAACACATTATTCAACACACAGTGTGTGTGGTGATATGAAATGGTGGTGACATGGATGAGACTGATGACCCATGGGTCTTATGTACAACCTTACCCAGACTAATCAACCAGGAAATGATCAAACTCATTTTCCAGGGCGCCCAGGTGGCTCACCTGGTGAAGGTGTAACACGTATGAGAGATGAGCCCTTACGGGACAGAGACTCTTACTGCTGCTGCTGCTCCCTGTTTCTCCCCTGTTTCTCTCTGTCACTATCAAATAAAGCAGAAATGCTAATAAAATAATCCAAAACTTTTAATAATAAAATAATCCCAAACTGTGCTGATCTGGTGGTCAAACTCCTGTGTACATACCTTTTATTGCATACCTTTTAATTACCAATTATTATGTTTGTTTGGTCACAATAGTAGTGGCAGTAAAGTTAATCAACTGGAAGCCCAAAGATGGCTGCCAGTTGGCCCACTAGCAACCGCAGAATTCCCCTCACGACCCAGCACAGTTTTATTTTTATGGGCTGCACGTCCGATCTGGAGGCTCCCTGGTGGCCCTGACCCATTTCTGCATGTCGCCCCCTCTCTCTGCCCTGTCTCTCTCCTCTGTGACTACCTAAAACAGAAGATATGCCCAAAAATAATCATTTCGGCTTCCACTCCCAGTTCATCCAGCTGAATCAGCGGCACGCCTGAGGACACAGACCCAGCTGTCAGGAGGTCATGCTGCTCTCCACAGCACAGTGACCGCACAGGTGTCCACCTGCAACAGCAGACCGGTCAACTTCATTTCTACTGAACCGCCTCCTTCAGTCGGTGAGGTGACCTGACCTGACCTGTCACCAGGTGAGTCTGCGGTGGAAACACAGCATGGAGTGAAGCCACAGGACACAGCCTGGAGCGGCTCTCCTCCCAGTAACCAACAACAACAACAACCAGCCACTCTCCTGCTGACTGTCAACACCTGAACCAGAGACTGAGAGCGACAGACCTGCAGCACGGTGCTCTGTCTCCCCCTGCTGGCCAGAGGCAGCAGCACCGCCTTGCTGTTCACCACTGAGCTGGAATACACCCAGTGAATATTGTTATTAATGTGTGAAAGTGGCCTTCAGTGTGAGGCACTGAATCAGTAAGAGTGATGATGAGCAGGAAAGACACAGTCAGACGACAGAAGACACCCAGGGGAGTCCAGCTCAGCCGCTTGGGGCATTTATTCAAGCTTGGGTGCTGTCACCATAAACAGTAACAGCAAATTAATGCCAAGACTAGCATCAGGTATAAATCATAAGGAATGGGAAATAAACAGATTCACCTCACTAAGCCTAATTTCTAACTTCAACTTCACTGCCAACAAACAGTTAAGTTTATAATTTTAACCAAGCTCATTTCAAAAGTACATGGCTAATTATGTGGAGGCAAGTGATGTCACGCCACCTTCCCACCGTGAGGGAGACAATGAAGAATCATCAGATTATTGATGAAATGCAGAGAATAAACTTTATCCCTGACTCATATCAAGTCGGTGTGCAGGGCTGGTTCAGTCCGTGAGCACCTGGGAGCACTCGGAGGACGTTCTTCAACCAGCTGACCTCCTGTTCCCAAGCACCACCACCCTGAGGTGCACCAGAGCGACTGAACCTGAATACCAATTATTGGTTAGCTAATTGTTCTCTGAATGAGGACTCCGTGGATTATAGACAGTTAAAGACATTTAAAGGCGGTCTTTGGCTTACTAGTGATTCAGTTCGACTAGTTGATGATTCAACTCAAGCATCAAACCGGCTGCAGTTTCATTTGTCGACCAGAAACTCAGCAGCAGAACATGAGTCGACCTCTGAGAAAAAAAACTTAAAATTTAAATAATTCACATAATGATTTACAATGCATATTCCTGTTTTATAAATGGCACAGTACTGGAAACATTTCTAGTAGAAATATTTCTTTGCCCAAGACAAGACAGGACTGTGATTAGATGAGGAGGAAGATACTAGAGGTGGGAATCACCACAACACCTTATTATCACAGTACTTCAGTCACGGTACCATGGTACTGCAATTTTAAACATTTTGTGATATGCTGAGTATCATAATAACATGTATTGCAACATATTTTTATTTATTACCTTTTTTCAACCGCTAACTATGTTCCCGAAGGAAAACTCTGACTGCATCTATTTTATCTAATAAGATAAAGTTTTCATTCTGTTCATCTCACGTCATTTTTACTGCAGCAAAATGGGGCAGAATGACCAACTCTGTCAGAAAAACCTGTCAGAGATGTCACAGCCGAACCTGGTGACACATTATCGATACTCGGCAGCCGTGTATCAATACTGGCACACAAAATATCACAATACCATGCTGTTTAGATTTCCCCACCACCACCTTGTGATCCATTTACAAAAATAGATATCTCCAAGTGTGCTCATCTCAGTAAGCAGTGTTTTGTTTTTCCCTGATGATATGAATCATAACATCACACAGGCAGACGCCCCGGTGGCCACTGCAACAAAACCTGGGATTCAGGATTCAGACAGAAAGTGAAACATTTTTTTTTCCAGGAATGGCACTTCTGTTTTTGCACATAAATGTAAAATATTCTTATGTATGAGTATATTAATAAAAGGCATTATAATCTGTTGGAAATTACATGTCAGTTAATTTTGTTCAACTGAAAAACAGCTGCATTAGACCACGACGCCAGACGCCATCAGAGATCAGGGGTCAGAGGCCAGAGGTGGGGATAAATCTGACCTGGGTTCAGCCTCACCTTGAGGTCAGAGGTCAGCTGGAACTCCACCTGGAAGTCCAGCTCAGAGCAGGAACCTGCGATGCAGAGCTGCTGCACCAGCACACCGCCACCTGGTGGAGACACACACACACACACACACACACACACACACACACACACACACACACACACACACACACACACACACACACACACACACACACACCACTGTTGTCATATATCATATCGCTATCCAGATATCTGATATAAATATCAAAGTATGAAACTTTGTCCATACCGTGCAGCCTACATGGACTGTTGAAGAAGTGACTGTGAACGGGTAATTACAGATCCAATATTTATTTATATTTATTGATTTGTCATGTTTTTCCGATGTTTGAATGGATATTTGCATACAGAACAGACCGTGCTGCAGGCTCCTGCTGCTGCAGCTGCTCAGGCTGAAGCCGTTCAGCTCCGTCTGGCGGTGCAGGTCTCTCTCCAGCTCCTGCACCTCCTCCCTCAGGCGGGACAGCGCCTCCTCCCCCCCGGCCCCGCCGCACACCTCCGCCCTGCACCCGGCAACACACAGCGCAGCGAAAAACAAGATGTACAAATCACTGCTGAGACCATCAGTCGTTAAATCAACAGAAGATTGATCCGTTGCACTTCTGACTACAGGCGATTAATTTGAGAAATAGTTGTTGTCATTTTATCTAAAAAAAATAAAAAAAAAATACCAAACTCTTGCTGGTTCCAGCTTCCAATAGGCTAAAACCTTTGCTTCTTATCATTACAAAATAAGTATAATATAGGATAAAATAAGTATAATAATACAGAAATGTCATATCACTCAGCCCTTATTCAACATGATGAGTGGGTCTGCGGGGGGTTGGACTCACAGCGTGTCCTGCAGCCGTCCCGTGAGCGGCAGCGTCCCGTCCCGCCGGCCGTGCTGCTGCTGGGCCTGCAGAGCCGACACCTCCGCCTGCAGGCGCTGGACCTGCCCCTGCAGCACGCTCACCTCGTCCACGTTCTCCATCCTGACACACACACACACACACACACACAGGATTAATAACAACACACACACAGGACACACAGCCACACACTCATTAAACACAGGATAATTAAAAACGGGCTTCTCTCACTGAGCAGTGGAGGACCAGTTTAAAAGCTGCGTTCAGACTTTCAGAAGCTTTTAAACACAAGGAATCTGACCAGGCACTGCTCTGACCTTTAAACAGACCATTTAATTATAATAGTTTTATTATAGTTTTTAGATTATTATTTTGCTAATTTTTACTTTATTCCTTTTTTGCTATTTTTTCTACAAAACAAAAATATGTATATAAATACATTATTATTTCTATTATTATTTCTGTGTTTTCTCCCATTGATATCCTCCATGATACTGAAGTCTCTGATCAGCTGAAGGCAGACTGCAGCCTCCTGGCTCTTGCTGCTGTTCACCAGGTCATTCTCCCCGCTTGCAGTAACCATAGCAACAAAGACGCCCCAGGATTCCTTGTGAGTCGAGCATCCACAGACGTAACTGAATATTCCAGTTCGGGGCATTTTCAGATTAAGGTGTTTACATGCCTCAATATTCCGGTTGGAACAGGAACATGCCAGGAGTCTGATCCAGAATATTCTCCAACCGGAATATGACCTTAATCTGGTTCCGTACATGTTCACATGACTCGTGCGCAACCGGCATATTGCGGATATTCCGAATAATACAGGAATAAGGTGTGCATGTAAACGTGGTCAGAGACAAACGGTGGAACCTTTCACAATAAAAGCCCAGTCAGCAACAATGAGAAGAGGAACCTGCTTCTACTTTTTGTCATTTTCCAAATTTCACGATAAAAGCTGCACCATGGAAAACAACTGCAAGGACCATTTAGACTCAACTGTGTGGATGATGAGAGCCATGTAGACTCAACCATCATATTATGTTCTTATTCCACATGCGTCAGTTGAGTCTACAGGGTCCTCACCTCAGTTGAGTGTAATGCCCCTTTAAAAGCATGCAGTGTGCAGCGTGTTCTCTGGAAAAGATCCCAGCGAACACAGTTACTGTTTGGAAAAAGGAGCTCAGGCACTTTTACTGCCAGGACATTTGACATGAGACACTTTGGACTTTTACTGCAGGACATTTTTACTGCACTACTTCTACTTCTACTGCAGTCACATACCAGCAGAGGAACAGTACTTCTACTTGTACTGCAGTCACATACCAGCAGAGGAACAGTACTTCTACTTCTACTGCAGTCACATACCAGCAGAGGAGCAGTACTGCAGTCACTCTTGTGAGAACTGAGTGGCATTCATCACTTTTTATCAGATCACAACAAGGCGCCCTCCACTTTGAAACTGCATAGTCTGCCTTTCATGTTATCATTAAATGACAATATACATTATATATTATAATATCCACTCCGTGTCCACTTTATCAGCTCCACCTGTATAATCTAATCTAATCTAATCTAATCTAATCCAGCTGTTGTGCCATACAGTTTCCTCTCCTGCTGCCTGTAATGCTCAGCTTGTCTTGTTGTCACGGTAACAGAGGTGTTCATTCACTTCTGTGTTTGGCATTGAGCTCATAGTTAGTGCTGCTGTTTCCAATATTCTGTCCCCCCTCATGTATTTAAATAGGAGAGGACAAAAAACCAGAAACCCCTCTCAGTATAATGCAGTCCAGTAGCAGACCTGCAAACTACAACCTCAATAACAAACACAGAATTAAAGGGACACATTCTGCACAATGTCAACACAAACTGAACATTATACACTGAGACAGTGTGTGTGTGTGTGTGTGTGTGTGTGTCTTAGCTCGCTAACGTGTCGTGAAAACAACAGTTCAGCTGTTTAACACTCCACATGTGACGTGTCCGTTAACGCTGACGTCACGTTCCTTATAATTAACAAATTAAAGTTAATTAAACATAGATGTATATGATGTATGTGATTATATAAAGAGTCCGTCTCACCTGTCGCTGCCTGGTCACGGAGGGCGCGCCGGCTTTCAGAGGCTCGCGCGCTGCGGACTGTCCCACCTGTCACAGCGCGCGGGGGGGGCGCTGGGTTCACTGAGAGACAACCCCACACTGTGCGTCAAAAAAAAACATAAATACTCTATATATGTATGCAAATAACTCTTCCATAATACATATTTTCATCTAAATAATAATTATCGATACAAAACACAAATCTTCCCGGTCACACAGCCGGCTGAATCTCCCCCGGGGGGAAATGGTGCCGGCTGCTGTCTGCGTCACTTCTGTCCCGGAACATCACGGAGGTAAACCGGGGGAAAGTTCATTATTTCGTGGATAAAACACCGTCACTAAACGCTTTGGTGGCGGAACGCACTTTTCTACTTTTATTATGATAATCCTTAGAATTTGGTTTTTTAAATTTTTGTAAAAATCTTGACTAAACCACAGCGGATTTTTTTTTTTTTTTTTTTTTTTTTTTTCCAGCGGAACCAAGGTGCGGCAGGTCTGTAGATATTAGGACAGAGATAACCGGGACACCAGCTGGATACATGTGAGGTAAATATTTACTGCCTTTCCTGCTTTTATAAATCTGTTTTAGTTCAGCATCAGCTGTTTCGCTGGGTAAACTTTTGTCAGTTTGTTTGTTTTGTGGTTTTGTGAGAAACCAAGTCTCATATCCGGTTGATTAGAGACTCGTTGACCGGCGGAGGAGCGGGACCGTCAGGATCAATACTCGACTTACATTTAATGGCGCATTTACATACACGAAAGAACTGCCGTGAACTGTGAGCTGAACACAGCGACTGGAGCCTCCAGACAGACAGACAGACAGACAGACAGAGAGAGAGAGAGACAGACAGAGGGAGAGAGAGACAGGCAGAGAGAGAGACAGAGAGAGAGAGAGACAGACAGACAGACAGGCAGGCAGAGAGACAGACAGACAGACAGGCAGGCAGAGAGACAGACAGAGAGACAGGCAGGCAGAGAGACAGAGACAGACAGACAGACAGACAGGCAGAGAGAGAGACAGACAGACAGACACAGACAGACAGGCAGGCAGAGAGACAGACAGACAGACAGACAGGCAGGCAGAGAGACAGGCAGAGAGACAGACAGAGAGACAGATCAGATAAGATAACACTTTATTTATCCCCATGGGGGAAATTCAGCAGCATGAGGGGAGACGAACCAGAACAAGGGACACAACATACACTATACAGTATGATACACTATACAGTATACAGTATACACTATACAGTATACACTATACAGTATACAGTATACACTATACAGTATACACTATACACTATACAGTATACAGTATACACTATACAGTATACAGTATACAATATACAGTATACCCAGTATGATACACTATACGTAATGAGGACACGACACTATACCTAATATGAGGCGGTGCAGAGGAGAAAGCAGTAACCTGCAGCAGGTGTGTCCCAGCTCAGTGCAGCATCACACAGCAGGGACAGAGAGAGAAACCGAGACTTACTCTGTGATAAATCTGCTGGATTATCACTTTAAATCTGATGAAGGACTGCAGAGGCCTGGGGGAAATAATCTGAAGTTAGGATGTGTTTCGGAAAGTCACCTTTTAGGCCATAATTTGCTCTTCTGGATTAAAGCCTGGTCGCATCTTCATTAAAGGTCTGTCTGGGGAAGTGTTGGAGACGTTACAGTACAGAGTAACAACAGTCATGTCCTAACACACACACACACACACACACACACACACACACACTCATGCATGTTTCCTCACAGTTTGGTGCAGGTCCTGGTCGTCAGGTGTGTCAGGTGCGGTCAGTGTGTGTTGCCATGGCGATGCGGCGGCTGTACGTGGGCGGGCTGAGTGACTCCGTCACGCAGAAGGACCTGAAGGATCGCTTCGGCAAGTTCGGAGAGGTGGAGGAGGTGGAGCTGCTCACCAGGAGGGACGAGCAGGGTGAGGAACCCAACACACCCCACAGCCTTCATCAGAGGAGGAGGAGGAGGAGGAGGAGGAGGAGGAGGAGGAGGAGGAGGAGGAGGAGGAGCAGACCACACTGAGAGGACAGGATAACATTTGGGTTTAAAGGCATTCATTCAGCCCCTAAAAAGAATCTGTTCATCAGTTTTACATGTTTAAAAGGTTTTTCCATGAAAAAAGTCCCATCCCAACATTAAATGTAACTCTAAATCTTGCCCTCACTAAAATGCACAGATCTATGAATATGCAAATAGGCCCCGCCCCCTCCTGCCTGCTGGCTCAGCAGCTCGTGACCAGAGCTCTGTTCACACAACCAGGACGTCCCGTCCACCTCAGGCCTGAACACTGAGCTGCATTCAATAATCGAGCCTCTGCAGATTTTTCAGTGTGTTCCCATGACGCCGACACACCGCCTCCCGCTTCTCTCTTAAAAGTGGGGGGGGCTTTGACCATTTGACCCCTCCCGGATTTGCGCCTATGATAATTAGGCAACAGCTGGTAAAATACTATTAGGGTGTAATAATTAAAATATCACTGCTGGTTTGCATCCTGTAACGTATGACAGTAAATGCTGGAAAGGTTCGGTATAAAACTGTAAATCTCTCTAAATCTCTTTCACACGTAGGGTTAGTAGCCTATTTCATCTCAAACATAACTAAAACATAAAATAAAATTAAAAAGCTGCGAATATGAACACTTTAATCCTGTGTGCAGCTAATTAGGCCCATATAATTATCGGGATTAACTTTTTTAAATTAAGGTAAATTTCATTTCATGTATTTATGTGTATGTGTGTATAGAGAGAGAGAGAGAGACAGAGAGAGAGACCATTTGACTCCTCACAGATTTGCGCCTATGGGATTGTGTGTTATAACTGCTAAATTACACTTTAAAAAATGTGTGTGTGTGTGTGTGTGTGTGTGTGTGTGTGTGTGTGTGTGTGTGTGTGTGTGTGTGCCTCTGGTCCGCAGGAGTCCCCTACAAGACGTTCGGCTACATCAACATCAACATCTCCGACTCGGACCTGAAGAAATGTAAGAGCTGCAGAGTGTCTGTGCTCAACGGCACTTCAGCAGGATGAACACATGTTGAATATTAATCAATAATTACACTAATAATCAGGAGAAATGATAAATCGATGAAGCCAACAGAGTTAAAGGGCACGCAGGAGTAGTTCAGCTGTGCTCTGCGGTCTGAGGCGATCAGTCGGTTAATCAATCAGGCTGTCGTCAGAAAAAATTGATTGATGCTCATTTTGATAATCAAGTCATTTTATTAATTTATCGAGTAAAAATACCAAACAGTTACAGATTTCAGCTTCACAAACACAGACATTTGCTCACGTTTTTGTTTCATTTTTTAAAAATCATGTAAAGAAATATATACATTATCATTTTTTTTGTTTGTTTATTTGTTTGTTTGTTTGTTTGTTTGTTTGTGTGTGTGGCTGATGCTGTGATGGCACAGGCCCATGAGCATGTGTCAGTATTTCTCACATTTGATTTGACAAAATGACTAATCAGTGAATGGAAAAACTAATCAGCTTGTGAAGGAGCAGTGATGATGATGATGATGATGATGATGATGATGCTGATGCTGATGCTGGTGCGTGTCCCGTGTCCCGTGTCCCGTGCCCGTGTCCCGTGCCCCGTGCCCCGTGCCCCGTGTCCCCTGTCCCCTGTCCCGTGTCCCGTGTCCCGTGTCCCCTGTCCCGTGTCCCGTGCCCCGTGCCCCGTGTCCCGTGTCCCGTGTCCCGTGTCCCGTGCCCCGTGTCCCGTGTCCCGTGTCCCGTGCAGGTCTCACGGTGCTGAACAAGTCCCGGTGGAAAGGAGGAACCCTGCAGATCGAAGCAGCCAAGGAGAGCTTCCTGCACAGGTCGGCCAGCAGCACCTTCAGATACGGCTTCAGAAGGAAAACAAAAATCTACAGTTTTCTTGTGATTTTAAAAAAGATTTTATTTATTTATTTATTTATTTATTTATTAATTGGTTATTTTCAGTTTTTCAGTTTCAGATTTTGCTGTAATTTTTGTGTAATTTTGTCGTCATGTTGTTTGTCATTGTCTCGTTTCATTTTTCTCACTTCTAAAGAAAGCCAGTGAGCTGTCTCAGGAGTCAAAGGGTTCATTCACTACGACACAAAAATCTGTAGCAGTGATTATTGATTATTGATTATTGATTATTGTAACATGATGTTTGAATTGATTAGACAAGTTAGGACTCCATAATGAACACAAACCAAAACGTCTTTTCACATCAGAGTCACTGCCTGTGGGGCTCACACTTAGTTTAACTGTGTGTGTGTGTGTGTGTGTGTGTGTGTGTGTGTGTGTGTGTGTGTGTGTGTGTGTGTGTGTGTGTGTGTGTGTGTGTGTGTGTCAGGCTGGCTCAGGAGCGGCAGGCGGCCCGGCTCAGCGAGCAGCCGGCCGCCCAGCAGCAGGAGAAGCTGCTGGACACGCTGAGGGCCGTCGGCGTGGAGAACTTCCACATGAAGGCAGCCGTCCCAGGAACTGAGGTCCCAGGACACAAGGTGTTACACACACACACACACACACACACACATACATACACACACACACACACCAAGGGGAGAAGAGGGCGTGTCAGTGGCTCTCGGTGACGATGCGTTCGCTGTCCTCCAGAACTGGGTGGTGAGTAAGTTCGGCCGCGTGCTGCCGGTGCTGCAGCTGCGCGGCCCGCGAGGCGGCAGGACGATGAAGTACGACCCGTCCAAACACAGCCACAACATCCGCCGGCTGGCCCCGCCCACCGAGGCCCCGCCCACGCCCGTCAGCCGGCTGACCTGGGAGCTGCGGGGAGGCGACGATGACATCAGCAAGCGCCGGCGGGGCGAGTTCCCGCCGTGCCGACCCTGGAGGCCCAAGAGGAGCCGCACGGAGGCGGGCGGCTCCCATGATGCCGAGGGCAGGTGACGACGTATCCCATGATCCTTTGCTTTATTTCTTGGGCTTTAGGTTTTTTGTTGGTTGTGTGTGTTTGTGTGTTTGTTGACATCATCAGTCTGAGCCCTGCTTGTCGCGTCTCTCAGACCTGATTGGACGGAGCGTCGCTGTGACGGCGTGCGGCTGACAAACGGCGTGCGGCGGGCCGAGGGGGCGGCGCCGCCGCGGCTCGACAGCGACCTCGACTCCGACGAGGAGATCCGCCGGCTGGTGGCGGCTCAGCAGATCTCCCAGAATGCACCGGGGCAGGAGGAGGAGGAGCTGGAGGTGGTCGGAGACGACTTCCTGCCGGCGTCCGGGCGCCGCCGCCCGCGGCAGAGAGGTGACGGTTACCTTCTGTTGTTGTTGGTCAGCAGGTGTGTCACTCAGGGCATCATGGGTAATATTGAGCTGCTGCTGCACCGCCGCCCAGACAGGAAGTCACACAGTCAATAATTCAACATAAATATTAATTAGAATAATTAGAATAATCAGGACAACAACAATAGAACATTACATGATATTATTTTCTTTTTATTTCATTATTATTATTTTATTGTAGTGATGATTGTTATTTTGTTTATTATATTTAATAAAATAAATAAAACAAGACATAATCAGATTTCATCAGGTTGTAGAAAAAATCAAGTATAAGAAAATAAATCCCCACAAGACGATCTAGCTGCAGACCTCCAGCGTGAGGCCGGTTGGGACTGGAAGTGAGCACAATAAACTTCAAAATAAAACCAAGTTATCGATTTTTTTTAAGAGAACACTTCATCGCTTTTTTATATTTAATTAGTAAACTTTGAGACGTGAAAGACATCAGTTTCTTAAATATATAGCACTTTGATGTTGTCTACCTTTTATTTGTGGCATTTGCCACAATTTAGCACCAGTAACATTAGTCCTACAATGGGGTAAACTCCAGGTGCACACAAGAAATTTCAAATAAACCTTTAACCTGCTGCATAAACTTTTATAAACGTATAAACTTTTAGCCTAAGAAAAACCTAACCTTTAATCTAAGAAAGACATGTAATCAGATGCCATAGGATAAAGGCATAACAGATACCACATACTGGCAACCTGGAGTCCCTCTGAGGAGAAGTTACATGAAAACATCAATCTATGCACATTTGTTCAGAGACTTAACAGCTCATGTATAACATTTATTTAAGGTAAGTGCCTTATTTCTATTGTATTAAATGTCTTCAATGATATACTGTACACCTGAAGATCTTAAGAATACTGGCGCCAATCAGATTTTCAACTATGCTTAAATATAAAATTGTCAGCATTTAGGGAAAGGAAAAGATAAAACTGCAGTCATTTTCTTGAAATGCACTAACTCACCTGTGATCTTCAAGTAAATAAATTAATATCTAATAACTATGTATTTTTATATACAAAATGAAAATATAATACAGTTAAAGCAATAAGGAAAACAGATAAAAGGACACCAAGTCACTCAGTTCTATTCAGCCTTTTATTGAACACTGTTAGCTGTAAGGGCTGGGCAATTTGGACAAAATCAAATATCCTTATTAGCCTACTCCTTCATTTTACATTCAGTGTAGGCCATGCTGTCAGCAATCTCCTCACAAAAAACCCAGATCTTCAGTTTTTTCTAATTTAAATTTGAAATGGTCCAGGATTGCTTCTGTCTCCTGGTCATCGAGATGGCAACGTTCTTTTTCATCCCAAAGCCTTCTGTACTGCCTCACAACCTCTTCCAGTTCTTCCTCTCCCACAGTGAGGACACAGGGAAACCTTGGCCAGGAAAACCTTTTTGCAGTGATGACGTACCCTGGCCCCCACCTCGTCCTATGAGAAAGACAGAGAAAAAAAAGTGTTAAATAAAAACTTGGGGGGTGATTAATGGTTTTTGTGGCCACTATTTGATTTATCAATGGCTAGATATAATGTACGACCAGGAGGGGGGTCAGCAAAACAGCGGAGAACTGACCCGGGACTTGTAGATGCTAAGTGCAATTTAGCCTTCAAGTCAATAAAAGTCGTGTTTTGATCAACGTTAGGCTATGTCTCAAATAAATTATTTCAAACAAATTGTCGCTACCGCCCAACTTCCGACCCTAAGTTAACACAGTTAACATATTTAATTGTAAACATGCAATAAACTATAAGTAATGTACTGGGTAGTTTGAGTGCAGATGGCCGCTACTACAACTGCAAACATAACTCGACTATCGTCATTTTTTGGACTTTCACTTACTGTCACAACTGTCGGTCGTGCACGGTGTTGAAAATCTTCTTCATCTCAGTGGTTGGCCACAATGCCGGAGTCCCTCAGCAGGTGTGAAAAAGTTTGTTATTTCCGGTTATTTGTGGCCTCACGCTGGAGGTTGGCCTGAGACGGGAGCCTGCACCGGAAGACGCCTCACGCTGGAGGTCTGCAGCTAGACCCCTCTCAAATAAATTAATCTGTGAAGGCCGGGCTCACACTGGGCTCAGGCTGGGCTCAGGCTGGGCTCCGGGGGGCGGGGCCTGGGGGCGGGGCCTGGTGTCAGAGCCGTCGCCTGCATGATGCTTATTTGACACATTTTACGGTCAAAGCGCCGGCGCAGGTTCATGCAGATTAAAAAACACAC
>NC_043984.1:38425687-38440687 GCF_902150065.1 Myripristis murdjan | reverse complement strand
AAAAAACAGTATTGATCCTGAACTTTAAACATAAACTGATCGGTTTCTTCCTCTCAGTAAGGCGAGCAGGAAGAAGAAGAGGGAGGAGGCGGAGAAACTTCCAGAGGTTTCCAAGGAGATCTACTACGACGTGTCCGGCGACCTGAAGGCCGTGTTTGGCTCGGCTCAGACGGAGGACAAGGGAGAGAACAAGCTGAGCTGGGACCAGGAGGAGGCCGAGGAGGCCGAGGAGGAGGAGGAGGAGGAGGAGGAGGAAGAAGGACAGAGGGAGGAGGAGCAGACCTCACTGCCGGCTGGTCCCAGCACAGCCACAGAGCAGCCGTCAGGATTCAAATTCTCTTTCTTCGGAGACGAGACGGAGACGGGAGGCGAGGAGACAGGTAGGACCGATGGGCCTGAACCCCACAGAACCCGGGTTGTGTTAAAGGGACAGTCCCCGCAAAACAAACCAAACACAACATCAGTTCACCCCTCTGGCTCCGCCTCGTCCCTCTAACAGACTGCTGAAGCTAACAGAGCAGTTTCTCTTTGCAGCTCAGGAAAATAAAACCAGAAAACCAGTTGAGTGTCGTCAGCATAGCAGCAAAGTGTCATGTCAGATTTACAGGTAATTCAGAAGAAGCAGCTGAGCTCAGGTCAGATTTCTGCAAACATCAGGAACAGGAAAGACCAGAAGTCTTGTGTTTAAGGTCGAGCGACAGTGGATTTCTGAAGGCTGATGATAACGACGACAGCGTGAAACAGCTGATTAATGGGCTGATATAAGGACCCTGTTGGAAATGAACTGTCTTTGACTTCATTAGAAACTGAAACAAACTGAATATCTAAATCAAACTAATCATACTTTCCTGAATGTATCAATAATTCTAGATCACCAAACTCCAAACTCCTCTAATTAATAAATAAATCTGGAACTAAAAATCAGACCGTGAAAAAAAGTCTGCTTTATAAAACAACTCAGTGGGTGGCGCTGGTTTTGCCTTTACAGCAGGAATAGTTCACTGTTATGTTGGACTTTTGCAGAATTAGATCAATTATTGTATAAAATTGTTTCATTATCATTTACAGCACTTGAACTATACATGTGTGAAACATTTAAGTTAATTTTAACCTGTGGGCTGTCGGCCAATCAGAGGCAAGTCCTGCCGACCGTCTGTAAGACGTCTCTGCCATGTCTTTGCTGTGTCTCTGCCGTGTCTCTGTTGAGTCTCTGTCGTGTTTGTCGCGTTTGTCATGTCTCTGCCATGTCTCTTTCGTGTTTTTGTCGTGTCTCTGCCGAGTCTCTGCCGTGTCTCTGTCGTGTCTCTGCCGTGTCTCTGTCGTGTCTCTGTCGTGTTTCTGTCGAGTCTCTGCCGTGTCTCTGTCATGTCTCTGTCATGTTTGTCGTGTCTCTGTCGAGTCTCTGTCGTGTTTCTGTCGAGTCTCTGTCGTGTCTCTGTCGTGTTTCTGTCGAGTCTCTGTCGTGTCTCTGTCGTGTCTCTGTCGTGTCTCTGTCGTGTCTCTGTCTAGTCTCTGTCGTGACTCTATCGTGACTCTGTCGTGTCTCTATCGTGTCTCTGTCGTGACTCTATCGTGTCTCTGTCTAGTCTCTGTCGTGACTCTGTCGTGTCTCTGCCGTGTCTCTGTCTAGTCTCTATCGTGTCTCTGTCTAGTCTCTGTCGTGACTCTGTCGTGTCTCTGCCATGTCTCTGTCTAGTCTCTGTCGTGACTCTATCGTGTCTCTGTCTAGTCTCTGTCGTGACTCTGTCATGTCTCTGCCGTGTCTCTGTCTAGTCTCTGTTGTGTCTCTGTCGTGTCTCTATCGTGTCTCTGTCTAGTCTCTGTCGTGTCTCTGCCGTGTCTCTGTCGTGACTCTGTCGTGTTTCTGTCGAGTCTCTGTCGTGTTTCTGTCGAGTCTCTGTCGTGTCTCTATTGTGTCTCTGTCGTGACTCTATCGTGTCTCTGTCTAGTCTCTGTCGTGTCTCTGCCGTGTCTCTGCTGTGTCTCTGTCTAGTCTCTGTTGTGTCTCTGTCGTGTCTCTGGCTAGTCTCTGTCGTGTCTCTGCCGTGTCTCTGTCTAGTCTCTGTCGTGACTCTGTCGTGTTTCTGTCGAGTCTCTGTCGTGTCTCTGTCGTGTTTCTGTCTAGTCTCTGTCATGACTCTGCCGTGTCTCTGTCTAGTCTCTGTCGTGACTCTATCGTGTCTCTATCGTGTCTCTGTCGTGACTCTATCGTGTCTCTGTCTAGTCTCTGTCATGACTCTATCGTGTCTCTGTCTAGTCTCTGTCGTGACTCTGTCGTGTCTCTGCCGTGTCTCTGTCTAGTCTCTATCGTGTCTCTGTCTAGTCTCTGTCGTGACTCTGTCGTGTCTCTGCCGTGTCTCTGTCTAGTCTCTGTCGTGACTCTATCGTGTCTCTGTCTAGTCTCTGCCGTGACTCTATCGTGTCTCTGTCTAGTCTCTGTCGTGACTCTGTCGTGTCTCTGCTGTGTCTCTGTCTAGTCTCTATCGTGTCTCTGTCTAGTCTCTGTCGTGACTCTATCGTGTCTCTGCCGTGTCTCTGCCGTGACTCTATCGTGTCTCTGTCTACTCTCTGTCGTGACTCTGTCGTGTCTCTGCCGTGTCTCTGCCGTATGTCTGTCTAGTCTCTGTCGTGACTCTGTCGTGTCTCTGTCTAGTCTCTGTCGTGTCTCTGCCATGTCTCTGTCTAGTCTCTGTCGTGACTCTATCGTGTCTCTGTCTAGTCTCATTCGTGACTCTATCGTGTGTCTGTCGTGTCTCTGCCGTGTCTCTGCCGTGTCTCTGCCGTGTCTCTGCCGTGTCTCTGTCTAGTCTCTGTCGTGTCTCTGTCGTGTCTTTGCCGTGTCTCTGTCGTGTCTCTCTCGTGTCTCTGTCTAGTCTCTGTCGTGTCTCTCGTGTCTCTCGTGTCTCTGCCGTGTCTCTGTTGTGTCTCTGCCGTGTCTCTGTCGTGTCTGTCGTGTCTCTGTCTAGTCTCTGTCGTTTCTCTCGTGTCTCTGTCTAGTCTCTGTCGTGTCTCTGTCGTGTCTCTGTCGAGTCTCTGTCGTGACTCTGTCGTGTCTCTGCCGTGTCTCTGCCGTGTGTCTGTCTAGTCTCTGCCGTGTCTCTGCCGTGTCTCTGCCGTGTCTCTGTTGTGTCTCTGTCTAGTCTCTGTCGTGTCTCTGCCGTGTCTCTCTCGTGTCTCTGTCTAGTCTCTGTCGTGTCTCTCGTGTCTCTGCCGTGTCTCTGTTGTGTCTCTGCCGTGTCTCTGCCGTGTCTCTGCCGTGTCTCTGTCGTGTCTCTGTCTAGTCTCTGTCGTGTCTCTGTCGTGTCTCTGCTGTGTCTCTGTCGAGTCTCTGTCGTGTCTCTGCTGTGTCTCTGTCGAGTCTCTGCCGTGTTTGTCGTGTCTCTGCCGAGTCTCTGTCGTGTCTCTCGTGTCTCTGCCGTGTCTCCTCTTTGATGAAGCTCATCTGATCTGGACATTTTCATTCCTCTCCTCACCTGCCCTGTCTCCGCCAGCCGAGTACCGGGTGGAGACCATCCAGGGGCCCCGGGTGTCATGGCAACGAGACCCGCGTTTCCATGACAGCAGCTCGGAGGAGGAAGAGGAGGAAGAGGAAGATGACAGGGAGGAAGAGAAAGAGCAGAGCAGCGGCGACAAAACCACAGAGTGAGAAGAATCGAATGAAATCCTGTTAGCTAGCTGTGTGTGTGTGTGTGTGTGTGTGTGTGTGTGTGTGTGTGTGTGTGTGTGTTCCACTGATACTGAGACTGATATTGTGTGTGTGTGGGTGTTATTCACAGAGAGAAGTCTCCATTGAAGAGAGATCTCTTCTTCTTCTATCCTGAGGACAACAGACTGACAGGTGGGATGGACGTGTGTGTGTGTGTGTGTGTGTGTGAGTGTGTGAGTGTGTGTGTGTGTGTGTGTGTGTGTCGGAGGAGTTGAGGCTGATGTTTGTCTCTCTCTCTCCGTCAGAGGGTCCCAGGCTGTTCTGTCGCTCCTCCCAGCTGGAGGAGCAGAGGGAGCAGTGGGAGGAGAGGAGGAGCGCGCTCAGACAGGTCAGAGCCGACAGCCAATCACATCTCACGCTGCACTTTTCCACCTGTCAGGGTCTAGAATGCAGCTTCAGCGTCTGAAGCCGTGCAGGAAACTCACGTTCTGGCAGTTTGTTTTGATAATTTTGCCGCTGATCACATTTCCTTGTTTACTTGTTGTTGCCGTGGCGAGCGTGACATGAGCTGCTGCTGCTGAGAAAGCCGCCCTGGATCAAACTAAAAACACGGATGTGCCCTTTAATCTGCTTCCTGTCTGTGTCCAACAGGAATACAGGAAGAAGCACAAGGACGCCAAGAGGAAGCTGAAGAGCCTCCAGAGGAGCTGAGGATTCTGGGAAGTGGAGTCCTGACTTGACATTCAGGAATATACGCGTCTCTTTCACAAGCCACCATTTTGTGCCTGTAACTGAACGCAGCCGCTAGCTAGCTGGAAGGACACAAAATGGCCGCCGAGGAGCCGAGTGACACGAAGAGAAAATCCTGAACGTGAAAAGTGTTTTGTTTTTATTTAAAGCTCCTGTGTGTTCAGATTAATCCTGTAATCTGATCTAATCTGGGCAGATTCCAGTTTTCTCATCACGTCAGCACGAACCTTCATCTTTTCATCTTTTCATCAGAAAGTGCAAAAATAAAGGCAGATATGTTTCTGTTTGTTTGGACATGAAAATGATTTGAATTATTCAGAGCAAAAGGATTAAAAAGAAGAAGGAATAAGAATCATCACAGTGACGAGGTCAGAGGTCACATGACCCTGGCTGAGGAGGTCAGAGGTCACATGACCCTGGCTGAGGAGGTCAGAGGTCACATGACCCTGGCTGAGGAGGTCACATGACCCTGGCTGAGGAGGTCAGAGGTCACATGACCCTGGCTGAGGAGGTCAGAGGTCACATGACCCTGGCTGAGGAGGTCACATGACCCTGGCTGAGGAGGTCAGAGGTCACATGACCCTGGCTGAGGAGGTCACATGACCCTGGCTGCCGAGGCGGGAGGTTTGGGTGGTCCCGCTGTGGCCTGGACACTCTGGGGGGAAGCAGCAGGTCCAGACTCTTCAGGGTTTTGATGGCAGTAAAATCTGAAATCAGCCGTCAGACTGATCAGCTGATGGGCTCAGAGTCAGAACCTGAAGCTGAAGCGCTCTGACCCGAACCCGAGACGATCAATAGAGACGATCAATAAAGACGATCAATAAAGTTGTTTGAGTTGAACTGCGTGTTCGTCTGTGGAGCGGGAAACACACTTCTCATATTAAAACTGACATTTAATCCACTTCACGTCACGTCTGCACACACACACACGACGACTGATCCAGCTGATCCCAGCCTGATGATCTGGTGGAGGGCTGAGAACCTCACACACACACACACACACACACACACACACACACACACACACTGCTCCACTGTGTGCCGGTCTGAATCAAAATAAAAAAAACAACTGTTTTTAACATTTTGCACAAGCTGAGCTCTCTGTGTGTGTGTGTGTGTGTGTGAGTGTGTGTGTGTGTGTGTGTGTGCGCGCGCCACAGCAATATTTCTAACACACACTCGCCTGTTTCTGCTTGTGTTTGTGCTGCTGTTGTGTCATTCCTCCACCAGAGGGCGCCGCCCCCTGGCTCACCTGGTGCAGGTGAAGCTCGTGTGCAGGCCACAGTGACCGGAGCCTCTGCTGCACATCATCCTCTCTCGCCCTCTCTCTCTCTCTCTCTCTCTCTCTCTCTCTCTCTCTCTCTCTCTCTCTCTCTCTCTCTCTCTCTCTCTCATCAGCAGCTCCTTCACGGCAGACAGACCCCCCCCCGCACCACACACACACACACACACACACACACACACTCAGACCCTCCATGAGAAAAGCTCTTTCAGTTTTAAACGTGTTTGTGTTTTATGAGCTGCACAGAGTCAATTTCCTGAATCTGAATCAGAAACTCTTTCTGAGCCCTGAGAGGAAGCAGCTGCTGAGACTCCCAAGAGAAAAATTAAATGATCAGAAATACTTAACAAAATAAGAATCATAAAGATATGTGCCTTAGATCTGTAAAAAAAAAAGAAAAAAATATGTGCATTAGGTATGAATTGTATCAAAAGTATATGCACCATCTGTAAATGTGTGCATTAATCCTATAAAATATTACAATAAATAGAGAAATAAGAAGTTGAGCATTCATAAGAAGTCTGTCCACACACCTGATGTCCACAGGGACTCACTGTGGAGCCGTCACTCCTGCAGGTGGAGCTGTCACTCCTGCAGGTGGAGCTGCTCAACAGGTGAGTCAGTCTGAACTGTGCACATGTGCAGGCCTTTACCTGTCTGACCTGCAGGGGGCGTCATGACAGACGACAGACAATAAAGTTTTCTGAACCTCAGTGTGAAAAAATAAACCTCCTTATATTAGACGTGAAGGTTCCTGTCAGGCTTCCGCCGCCCCGCACGCCGCCCTACCGCTCCGCCGCCCTGCCGCCGCCCTGCCGCCCCGCCGCCCCACACGCCGCCCTGCCGCTCCGCCGCCCCGCACGCCGCCCTGCCGCTCCGCTGCCCTGCCGCCGCCCTGCCGCTCTGCCGCCCCGCACGCCGCTCCGCCGCCCTGCACACCGCCCTGCGTACATATGTGTGTACCGCCCCGCACGCCGCTCCGACGCTCTGCCGCTCTGCCGCCCCGCACGCCGCCCTGCTGCCCCACATGCCGCTCTGCTGTCCCGCACACCGCTCTGCCGCTCTGCCGCCCCGCACGCCGCCCCGCCGCTCCGCCCTTCACGCTGAATCAAACGCTCTGTTGTTCCAGGCTCGTGTTTGTGTTTCTCAGCGGGACGATTTGACTCTGCAACTTTCAAATTACTAATAATCACTATCAGCCATGAAGGATCAATACCTGTCAGTGTCGCATATGTACGTGTGTGTGTGTGTGTGTGTGTGTGTGTGTAATAAACCTGGAACTGCCTTGATTCAAACCAGATCCATGTCAGAGAGTTAAAACACACAATGTGTGTGTGTGTGTGTGTGTGTGTGTGTGGGACTGATCATTGGGCTGCTGGACGCCTCCATGTTTTCCTGCCCTCTGATTGGCTGGCTTGTGTCCGGCCCTTGAGAAGTCTCCGCCCACCAAGCAGACGCTGTACTTTTCCACTGCTGACCAAGTTTAGCTCCAACTACACCCCCTTTACACACACACACACACACACACGCACGCACGCACGCACGCACGCACGCACGCACGCACACACACACGCACGCACTCTCTGTCTGTCTCTCTCAGGAAAAGGAGGTTCCTGCAGGGTTCTGTGTGTGTGTGTGTGTGTGTGTGTGTGTGTGTGTGTGTGTGTGCGTGTGTGTGTGTGCGTGTGTGTGTGTGTGTGTGTGTGTGTGTGTGTTTCTGGCAGAAATCAGTCTGACAGTCTGCAACCAAACACTCGACTGTTTCCATTCAGTGAGACTTTCTTTCTGCTCTCTAGTTTTTACGTCTTTATTTTTGTTTGTTTCATTTTTATTTTTATTTCAGGGGAAAATCTGTTCCTGCTGTGCAGCTGTGGTGCCCTGTCCCAGAGCGAGCCACAGGTCCCACCTCCTCCATGTCCCGGGCCCGGGTGGCCCCTCCTGAGGCCCTGGGCCCCCGGGTGGCCCCTCCCGAGGCCCCGGGTGGCCCTCCCGAGGCCCCGGGTGGCCCCTCCCGAGGCCCCGGGCCCCTGTGTGGCCCCTCCCAAGGCCCCGGGCCCCTCTGGACCTGAACTCTGATATGAAACGTTGTGTTGATGTGTGTTCGTCATGGAAGTGTCCAGGAGTCCTAACTTGTCAAATCAATTCAAACATCATGTTAAAACAATCAATAATCAATAATCACTGCTACAGATTTCTGTCTGGTGGATTAACCCTTTAACCCTTTGACAGCTCGCTGGATTTCTTTAGAAAACATGAAAGGAGAAAAAGGTGATGAGACAATTAGTAAAGAAAAAAAAATACTGGGACGTTAGTGGAAAAAAAGATTACCAAAAATTATTGCAATTGTAAGTAAAATAAATAAATAAATAGATTTTTTTTTTTTTTTTAAATCACTGGATTTCTCTCACATGCAGGGAAAAAAAGTGATGAGCAAATTAAATAAATTAATTAAAAAAAAGAATTAATTAAAAAAAAACAAAAAAAAACAGGTGGAACCCTCATCAGAGCCCAGAGTCACGGCTCTGCTCCCTCCAGGTATCAGAATGCAGATCTGCTGATATGAGCAGTGGTGGACAGCTGTCTGTCTGTCTGCCTGTCTGTCTGCCTGCCTGTCTGTCTGTCTGTCTGTCTGCCTGTCTGTCTGCCTGTCTGTCTGTCTGTCTGTCTGCCTGTCTGTCTGTCTGCCTGTCTGTCTGTCTGTCTGTCTGCCTGTCTGTCTGCCTGTCTGTCTGCCTGTCTGTCTGTCTGTCTGTCTGCCTGTCTGTCTGTCTGTCTGTCTGTCTGTCTGTCTGTCTGTCTGTCTGTCCGTCTGTCCGTCTGTCCGTTCACACCTGGCAGTCACATGTGTCTGAAAATGTGTCTCACCTGCTCACCTGTGATCGGATCTGTTTCCCACAAAATATGCAAATAAACACACATCATTTCAGAGAGAGAGAGAGAGAGAGAGGGAGAGAGAGAGAGAGAGAGATGCTGTAAAATGAAATTCCCACCTCGCTCGTCCTCCTTCCTCACAGATAATAAAAGTCACTGAGCCTCTGCAGGCAGCAGAGCAGCAGCCTCCTCTCTCCTCTCAGCCTCCTCTCTCCTCTCAGCCTCCTCTCTCCTCTCAGCCTCCTCTCTCCTCTCAGCCTCCTCTCTGTTTCTCAGCCTCCTCTCTCCTCTCAGCCTCCTCTCTCCTCTCAGCCTCCTCTCTCCTCTCAGCCTCCTCTCTCCTCTCAGCCTCCTCTCTGTTTCTCATCTGTTCCAGCTCCACTCGTCACCTTCAGCTCACAATATTCATTTTCATTCATTAAGCAGCTGCTTTATAGTCGGCCTGCTCTTCGGTTTGCCTCTGATCCATCAGCTGACAGCTCAGCTGCACTCGGCAGAGTCAGCAGATATTTCCTCTGTTTGAAAAGTGACGGTCCGGCCGGTGGACCAGAGCTGAAGACAGAGGACGTCAGGTGAGTGGGCGGTCCTTCGGTGCGTCCTGGGACACGTCTGTTCACACCTCTAATGCGATGCAGACTAAAGTGTGCCAGACCACCTGCGGCCTAAGATCCGATCCCTCAGGGCACTGAGGACGCATCGCTGCTGTTCACACCTGGACTGTCAGCTCCTGTCTGCAGGTCTCAGGACGGAAGGTGAGACCAGGTGGGAACAGGGCCTAATCTGTATTCATCCTTTTTGTATCCATCAGGTTAGACCACACACACACACACACACACACACACACACACACACCATGTGCTCCATTAACCATCATCACAACAACAAGGTGTAAACACAAACTGTGTAAACAAATCAATCAACTCAGATCGACTGTAAATTAATAATTAAAGGACAAATACATGCTGGGCTTTCCTGCTGCATTGAAGACAGCTTGCATTGAAAACAGTTTGCATTGAAGACAGTGTGCATTGAAGACAGTTTGCATTGAAGACAGTTTGCATTGAAAACAGCTTGCATTGAAGACAGTTTGCATTGAAAACAGCTTGTATTGAAAACAGTTTGCATTGAAGACAGTTTGCATTGAAAACAGTTTGCATTGAAGACAGTTGGCATTGAAGACAGTTTGCATTGAAGACAGTTTGCATTGAAGACAGTTTGCATTGATTGCTCTTTGACAGTTTAATGTTCATGTAAAACATGAAGGCAGGAAATTTTCCATTTACTCACAATGAGTTCATTTAGAGAACAACCCATGCTGCCCTGCCTCTGCTCCTCCCCCTCCTACTCCTCCTCCTCCTGCTCTCCCTCCTCCTCCTCTCCATCCTCCTCCTCCTCCTCCTCCTCCTCCTCCTCCTCCCCCTCCTCCTGCTCTCCCTCCTCCTCCTGCTCCCCCTCCTCCTCCTCCTCCTCCTCCTCCTGCTCCTCCTCTCCCTCCCCCTCCTCCCCCTCCTCCCCCCCCTCCTCCTCCTCCTCCTCCTCCCCCTCCTCCTGCTCTCCCTCCTCCTCCTCTCCCTCCTCCTCCTCCTCCTCCTCTCCCTCCTCCTCCTCCTCCTCCTCCCAAACTGTCAGTCTTGTTATTCAGTTCAAAGGAACTGAGCAGAACATTCACACTCGGCTCAGTTTGTGAAGACAAACAGCAAAACCAGATCAATCTGTGTGTGTGTCTGTGTGTGTCTGTGTGTGTGTGTGTGTGTGTGTGTGTGTGTGTGCGTGTGTGTGTGTGTGTGTGTGTGTACATGGGTGTGTCCACAGTGTGTCTTACCATCTCTCATAGCTCTGTGTCTCTGCTTGTTGTTGGGTGTCTGCCACTTCACTAACTGACACTCGCCTCTGTGTGTGTGTGTGTGTGTGTGTGTGTGTGTGTGTGTGTGTGTGTGCGTGTGTGTTGATTTCAGGAAAGGCTGGAGGACTCTCTCTTCCTGTTTGGGGGTCAGCTGACCAATCAGAGGAGGCCTTGTGTAACAGGGAATCACGGCCTGCGGTCACTTCCAGCTGATGGGACTGTTGTATCTTGAAAACTGTCACATGCAGCATGTCACCTAAGCATGTCACATGCTTAGGTGTGTGTGTGTGTGTGTGTGTGTGTGTGTGTGTGTGTGTGTGTGTGGAGCTGCAGCCTCCAACCTGCACACACACACACCTGGACGGTTCGTCCCACAGTCAGAATGCAGCCAGCGTCCCCTCGGCGCTGCAGCAAAATGCTTTTTTTCTTATTAATTTAATCGACTTCTTGCAAATTTCCATATTCACAAAAGTAAATTTACAAACAAAAAAACTCACTTCATGTTCATGAAGGAAATAGAACAAAATCTCCCGACAATTTCTTCATCACAAAAACACAAGAAGCTGTCGACACAGGAAGTGTGTGCAGTGTGTGTTTCAGTGAGTCAGTCAGTTTATTCTAATGCACTCCCATTTTTTATTTAATGTTTTCATCTATTCATTTTTTTGTTGAGTTTTTTTGTATTTCACTTGTTTTATTTTGTGTTTTAGTGGCTTAATGAATATCTATCAACCTTCTTTTCTTTGTTTCTGTCTTAAAGTAAAGATAAAAAATGAAAAAAGCCCTCAGAGCCACAGGTGGGCAGGAGGGGGCGGAGCCACAGGTGGGCGGAGGGGGCGGAGCCACAGGCGGGCAGAGGGGGCGGAGCCACAGGTGGGCAGAGGTCAGCATCTGCAGAGGAAATCCATCAATAACCTGCTGATGGGCGGAGCCAGGCGTCTGACCAGTCTTCCTTTACTTTAATCCTTCGATTCATTATCATTTTTACTTTTCTTCCTTTTCTTTTACTAGATTTTTCTTTTTTCGATATTTGAAAAATATTGATGTGGGTTTGTAAATTTGTGGCAAAAATATACAGCTGTTTTTAATTTCAGTGTAAGGTGTTTTTTTTTTTTTTTTTTTTATCCTATCCCACAGGGTTTGGCAGCCATAAGCTTTTGCTTCAGCCAAAACCCCTTTTTGAGCAGCCATATTTATTTTCTTTAATTCTTTAATTATGTTTAATATGTTGTGCTGCTTTGATCGAAATAAACATATTCATTCATTCATTCACATTTTTTAAATGTTACTGTACATTTCTTCTCTATTATTTTATTGCATCGACATAAATGCAGAGGAGATTTGTCAGAACTCGATGCTTTAGTCTGTTTTATTCTGTTTTATTCTGTTTTATTCTGTTTTATTCTGTTTTATTCTGTTTTAATCTGTTTTATTCTGTTTTATTCTGTTTTATTCTGTGTCTCAGTTGCGGTGCTGAAGGAAATCCTGTTGCTCTCTGATTATGACTCTATGATGTCATGTTTTATTTTCTATTATCTGCAGATTCATGTCCTGTCTGATCCTCTTCATCACCTTATGATGATGATGATGATGGTCAAACTGTCTTCCCGGGGTTCTTCATCTGATGACTGATGGTTTTGTGCTTCTGTAAATGTTGTTTCTGTTATTGAATAATGATAAAAGAGGGTTTATGTGGTGGAAATGCACTAATAACCTGGTGTGGCCTCTGTCCTGTCCTCACAGCAGCGTCTGTCTGCTCCACGAGGACGACGAGGGACAGTCATCGTCCTGTTACCTGCCCTGCTCACTCACCTGGAGGAGCCGCTGAACCAGCCGGGACACGCGGACGCTGCTCCTGTCCTCTGGGACGTCCCGAGCTCAGACACATCACCACAGGACCACCGAGCCTCCACAGCAGTTACTGAACATGTCCAGGCTTTTATTTTATGATACACACAGACAAAGAACTAAAGAGCTCTATGTAGGTTAATGAGGATGATGCCTCACCACCGTACACACACACACACACACACACACACACGGTAATGAGATCTGTGCAGCTGAGAGGTATTAGCTTCTCTGCAGTCAGGGAGCTGTTAGCATGAAGCTGCTGCTGTGTGGTGTGTGTGTGTGTGTGTGTGTGGTGTGTGTGTGTGTGTGTGTGTGTGTGTGTGTGTGTGTGTGTTTCTGTATGAACACACTTGAAAAGGTTCAGATCAGGATGCAGATGAAGACAGAGTTTCCTCTTGGATCCACTCGTCAGATCTGATAAAACAGGAACTTCAACTCGTCACGTTTCATGACAGAAGATCAAACAAAGTATTTCTGATTCTCTGCGTGTCAGTGAAGGCAACGCAGCAGCGAGCAGCAGCAAATACTACAAACACTACTGCAAATACTACAAACACCACTGCAAGTACTACAAACACTACTGCAAATACTATAAACACTACTACAGACACTACTGCAAATACTGCAAATACTACAAACACCACTGCAAATGCTGCAAATACTACAAACACTACTGCAAATACTACAAACACTACTACAAACACTACTGCAAACACTACTGCAAATACTACAAACACTACAACAAACACTACTGCAAATACTACAAACACTACTGCAAATACTACAAACACTACAACAAACACTACAACAAACACTACTGCAAATACTATAAACACTACTGCAAATACTACAAACACCACTGCAAGTACTACAAACACTACTGCAAATACTACAAACACTACTGAAAATACTACAAACACTACTGAAAATACTACAAGTACTACTGCAAACACTACAAACACTACAGCAAATACTACAAACACCACTGCAAATACTACAAACACAACTGCAAAAACTGCAAACACTACTGCAAATACTGCAAACACTACTGCAAATACTACTGCAAATACTACAAACATGACTGCAAATACTACTGCAAACCACAAACTCTACTACTACTGCAGCTTCTAAGCACAACGCCTGGAACCAAACCACAAAGTCCTACTGCTAGTACTGCAAATTCTACAAATACTACTGCAAATACTACAAATACTACAAATTCTTCTGCTACTACCACAAATACTACATATACTACTATAACTACAACTACAAATACTACTATTGCAAATAGTACAAATATTACTAGTACAACTGCAACTAATACAAATACTAACCTACAGCTACTAGTTTGTACTGCAAATACTACCACAAATATTTCAAATACTAGTACTAATACTACCACTACCACTCCTGTAAATACAACAAATGCTGCTCCTACTTCTATTACTAATATTAACTTAGTACTACAAACACTACTACTTCTGCTTCTACCACTACCGCTACTACTGCAACAAATACCAGCTTACTACATATACTACTACCAATACTACTGCTACTACTACTACAGTTGCTACTACTGCTACTGTAAATGTAATGTACTAGTACAAATATTGCTACTGCTATAAATTCTACTAATACTACTACTGCCACTATTCATGCTACTACCTATGCTGCTACTGCTATTACTAGTCTGTGTGTGTGTGTGTGTGTGTGTGTGTGTGTGTGTGTGTGTGTGCGTGTGTGTGTGTGCTCCTCCCTGGCTAAATAAAGGCTAAAGCAGCAGAGCTGAGCTGCAGGCTGAAGGTCAAAGGTCAGAGTGGAGCTGTGGGGGCGGTTCCTCTGGTTCCCCTCAGTCCCGACTCGCTGCCACCTGATTGGTCGTCAGGGTGATGAGGAACATCTGAACTGATCTCAGTTCACTTCCTGTTCAGTCCATGTTCCCCCAGCAGAGAGATCATAATAATATTCTGACTAACAGAAGCAGCGGCCAGGAGCCTGCTCATCCCATATGGACTGTTCACCCTATTCCACACACACACACACACACACACACACACACACACACACACACACACACACACACACACACACACACTCTCACACACAAAGAGGCTTATGTGTCCCTGCCTGCCCTGAGTGGGTGTGACCAACCGACTTCACTTTATGTAATACACTTCAGTGTTATTCTAAACTTTCCCATATTCATAACAAACTCACGGTGAGATTTCTCTGCTGTGTGTTTATTCCCGTGTTTTAACGCTCAGGTGTGTTCACATGTTCTCATCCTGCAGTTTCACATTTGCAGCTCGTTTTTCTGTCACAGCTGTTTTTCCTATCTGACATTTTGCATGTTTTATTTTACGACACAGATTGTGTCTTCTACCGTGTCTCGTGCTGTTAGCGTCAGCACGCGCTTCTCCCTCTGTGTCTCCGTGCATGTGGACACTGGACATCTATTGTTTCATTGTTGATCAGTTTCACTCCTTTTCATGTTAAATCTGCGCTCATGACTCACCTGCTCAGGCTGCACCGACTGCAACAATAAACTCATTCAGCCGGTAAAGTTCACAAAAACAATCGAGCCAGGTTATAGGAATCTGAGTTATTTATTGTTTTCTGTACAGTAAAACGCTTCAGGAATGACAGACGGCATCAGCCAATCATCTGCAGCCTTACCCTTCCCTTTGTGAGAGAAAACAACAACAGAAGCAGACCAACACAGAATGATACCTCAGTCTGAATGTCACCGTTTTAATA
>NC_043984.1:38390687-38420687 GCF_902150065.1 Myripristis murdjan | reverse complement strand
GATGTAACACGATGTAAAACACCAGCTCCTCTCACTGGAAAACATTTAAACATGACGACTGATCTGACAGTGAATGATGGCGAGAGGCTGTTTTATTATTTTTTTTCTGCCTTCTACATTCAAACATGTGTAATTATATCTTATTTTGAGCCCATATAACTACTATCAGTGTTTGATTTCTCACAGTTGTCAAACTCGACCAGGTAAATAAAACTATAAATCAACAAAAACGTGTTTTGAATAAAGCTTGTCGTGCAGCTGCTGCGAATAAAGTTTTGCGGTTTTGAATAGTCAGCTGCTGCGGCATCACAACAAACATGGCGGCGGGAGGCGGCTAGCCGAGGAGACGCGCAGGGCATTTCTTCCGGCCGTCAGACAGACATCAAGGCACCGTGTTCCGCTCGGCAGTGGACGGAGTTTCTGCGTGGGCTTCGGGATGGACGCGGCTTGTTTCCCAGAGGAGGTTTCGGAGAGGAAAGTGTGTGTTGTCGGCTCGGAGCTGGTGGAGAGCTACACGGTACGTCCGGGTTCCTTTCGCTTCTCTTTTCGGTGCAGGTGAGACCCACAGCGGCGGGGTCTCACCTGCGCAGCGGCGGGGTCTCACCTGCACAGCGGCGGGGTCTCACCTGCGCAGCGGCGGGGTCTCACCTGCGCAGCGGCGGGGTCTCACCTGCGCAGCGGCGGGGTCTCACCTGCGCAGCGGCGGGGTCTCACCTGCGCAGCGGCCCCTCGCTGCTCCGTGACCCCGGGACAGCTCACTCCCTGCCGGCTAACGGCCTCCTGTGTGTCTGCATTAACGCCACAGGTTGAGCTAACAGTGCTAACCAGGGTCCCTTCACATTTTATGGCATTTTCTCTGAGTTCAAAGAAGTTACAACGCAGTCGAGCTTCTTTTAACTGGATGATAATGTGTATTTATTTAAACTTTATACTGGATGATAATGTGTATTTATTTAAACTTTATACGGTGATGTTTGATAGCTGTAATGTTAATGTAATGACTGTAATGTTAGCTAGCTGGGTTCGTACGGAGGGTAAAGTACGAACAGCCAGCGGAAAGCAAACTTCAGCTCAGCTCATTTTTAATCCTCCTGACGGCGAGAAAAGTTAATTATCAACCAACAGATTCATGAACATGCTGTCATGCATGTCCGTGTGAGCCGCAGGGGGTCAGCTGAGGCACAGGCGAGTCACCGGCTAACGGCTAACCGGCTCCGCGTCGTTATAACGGGCTCAGTACAGGCTAACAGAGCTAACCAGGCTAACGGAGCTAACAGAGCTAACAGAGCTAACCAGGCTAACAGAGCTAACCAGGGTCCCTTCACTTTTTGCTGTATTTTCTCAGAGAAACGACATAACATCACAGTCACGGCTTTGGACGGTACTTCATGTTCACTTCAGGTTCAAACCGGAGATGGACAGAGTTTAAAAAAAAAGATCTGTCATCCCAAGGCTGCGATGAATGTACGGCTCTAACAGCGCCAAGATTATTATAGTTGGGGTTTTATTTGAATTTTAACCCTATAAAGCCTTTTGTATCATATATGATGCACATTTTCAATTCCATTTTTCGTTTTCAGTTTAATCAATACTTGACCAAAATACTGTTGTACACCTTTGAACACTTCCCCTGTTCACCCTGGACCATTGCCACTTCAAGTACATATCATAAGATAAGATAAGATAAGATATTCCTTTATTAGTCCCACGGTGGGGAAATTTCACGCATCACAGCAGCAAAGTACTCTGTGAACAATTTAAACCACAGAAGAAAAAAAAAAAAAAAAACAAAACCTGGGGGAGAACACACTCCGGAGGTTCAGGGTTAGTGTGAACCCATGAGACCAAGTGGCAGAACCTGACTCCCGGACCTGGGTCTCAGGAACTGTCACACTTGATCCTGCCTTATGGGATCTCCCCTTCCCTCCCGTCTTTATGTGTGTACAGTAGTGCTGTGTGTGTGTGTGTGTGTGTGTGTGTGTGTGTGTGTGTGTGTGTGTGTACGTGGGTGGGTGGGGTAGTTAAGGTGCTGGGAGAATGTGCATTCTAGTGCAGTCAGTGCAGTCCTGGAGAGTGTGTGGTCTACTGGGAGCACTGCTTGTTGTAGAGTCTGACGGCTGCAGGAAGGAAGGACCTGCGATAACGTTCCTTCACACACATATATCATACACCAGAAAGGTTGTGTAATAACATATTTTTTGAATTTTGTTTTTTAATATATATTTTGTTATAGGACTAAATAAAGGGTTCAATTTCAAAAAAATGGAATTTTCTGCCAATTCTTTCATAGTTCAGGCTTTATAGGGTTAAATATATTCTTTTTACCGTTTAAACTAATTCGAGTTTCATTCTAGTTAGTGATAGCTTCAGCTTCGTTTTTATGTTGTCATATACTTTTTTTTTTTTTTTTTTTTAACCTAAGAAAGACATTAATTTTTTGCTGTTGATAATGAGGTGATTTACATGGTGTTGTTTCGTGGGTTTTTAAGGGTACAATTACTGGATCAATGAATTGTTGATATATGTATTTTAAGGTATTTTAATGTGTTTTGTGCATGGTTTTCAGGGTTTTCAAGGGACAGAAACTGACAAAATGTTCCCAGGATATCATAAAAAGCAGACCCTTAATATGCACCTGAAAAGGGTCTTCATTTTTCAGCGGAGGCCCTTTACAGTGAGGGGCTAGTAATCTGTTTGAATGTGTTTTTTAGTTTGAGGAGATTATATCCCCAAACTCCGTCAACATGCCCAAAACACTGATGCTTTAAAAAACAGAGGTGTGGTTCCTCAGGTGAAGCACCTGTCGGCTCGCAGGTGAACACGAGCCGCTTCAACACAAAGCAGATGAGGCAAACTGATTTTTACATTGTCACACTGACCTTGAATTGATATTTTGTCTTTAATTCAATAGAATTGCATTTAAAAAAGGTAAATAAAAAATTAAGATACAATACATCAGCTGCGTCAACACATACAGAAAATACATTGTGCATGTGCTGATGTCTTGAATGTACTTATTTTATTTATATTATTATCTTTGTTCATTTTTATTTTAGCTTTATTTTGCATGTTTTACTAATTTTTATAATTATTTATTTTCACATTTTTTGCTAATATTTATACAGTATTTATAATAACTGTAAAATGAAAAAGTCTTTAACTTTGTCCAAAATTGCACAATATCAAATTTCAGCGCTTACAGAAACTCAGTATGAATCGCCAGTAAAGTGTCGTGAGTCACATGGAATCGTTGCGGCCCCGCCAGTTCCCATGGCGACGCAGCGGCCTGTGGTGTGTGTGTGTGTGAGTGTGTGTGTGGTCAGTCAGTCTGAGCGTCCTGCTGTGTTTCAGGTTTACATCATCGAGGTGACGGATGGCGAGCACAGATGGACCGTGAAGCACCGATACAGCGACTTCCACGAGCTGCACGAGAAGGTGACACACACACAAACACACACACACACACACACACACACACTTTCAAATTAAAACATCCTGAAGGTTTTTAAATTAAAACGTCTTTAAGAAAATATTTCTTTTTTCAATTTTGCCAACTCTGCACTGTTACTTCACTTGTGGTGGCAGTAGAAAAGGCAAAACAAAACTTAAACCAGTGCCTTTCAAAGTGGGGTCCGGGGGCCCCCAGGGGCCCCTAAGGGTCTTACAGGGGGTCCTGAGTTTAATTTCACTGTAATTTAATTGACTAGAGACTGTTAGAGTGCAGAAAATGTGTGAGGGATCATCTTTCTCTTTTCTGCTTTAATCTCAGCTCCATTTTTTTAAAACATGGGGAAACAGGCAACCAGCAAATTTGAAAAAAATTATTGGAAAATAATAAAAGGAAAAGAAAAGAAAAATGCCTGAAAATTAGCACCCACCCCTCCCCCACAGAAAATTTGCAAAAAAATGTAATCTTAGCACAAAAAGTATATTTATAATGAATTAAACAGTAGATTTAAATGTCAGCTTAGTGATGCAGGATTTCAGACATCATGTCATGTTCTTAGATTTCCTGTGTTTTAAATGCATTTGAAGGCATCTGAATGCTTTCACAAGCCTCTCAGTACTGATCCCAGACCAGAGCCTGTCCTGAGATCAGGCTCCCCGCAGGGCCGAGGCGCTGCAGGTGGGCGTCTGTGGACCAGCTGAAGTCACTTTGGGGGTCCAGGACATGAGACAGTGTGAAAACCCCCGACGTTAACCCCTCGTGCACAGCGGGGGCTTCACATTCAGATCTGTTTGACACGACGTGCTGAGAAGAGGCCACATGTGGACCAGCTGGAACGCTGGAACGCTCCTGATTTGAAATCTTGAGCTGAGTTGGTCGGGCAGCAGTGTGTCTCTTCACCGCTTCAGTTTATCACTGAAACCTGTTTGTTTTGCGTGGAAAACCCTCCTCTGTGCACTAACCAGTAACAGCCACCAGACACACACAGAGCAGGAAGAACCACAAGAACCAAAAAAAAACAAAACTCAGTCAAGGAAAGAGGTTTCACATATAGTGTTTATGTGGAGGCAGAAATAAACTGTGTGTGTGTGTGTGTGTGTGTGTGTGTGTGTGTGTGTGTGTGTGCCAGCTGTCAGCAGAGAAGAAGGTGGAGCGGCGGCTGCTGCCTCCTAAGAAGATGTTGGGGAAGAACTCTCGCTCTCTGGTGGAGCGGCGGCAGAAGGAGCTGGAGCTCTACCTGCAGACGCTGCTGCAGCACCTGCCTCAGGCCACGCCCCCTCCGCTGGCCAGCTTCCTGCACCTGCACCTCTACGTGAGTACAGCCGCGAGTACTGCAGCCGCTCGTACTGCAGCCACTAGTACTACAGCCGCTAGTACTGCAGCCACCACTACTACAGCCGCTAGTACTGCAGCCGCTAGTACTACAGCCGCTAGTACTGCAGCTAGTACTACAGCCGCTAGTACTGCACCTCTACGTGAGTACAGCCGCTAGTACTGCAGCCGCTAGTACTACAGCCGCTAGTACTGCAGCCGCTAGTACTGCAGCCGCTAGTACTACAGCCGCTACTACTACAGCCGCTACTACTACAGCCGCTAGTACTACAGCTGCTAGTACTACAGCCGCTACTACTACAGCCACTACTACTACAGCCGCTAGTACTACAGCTGCTAGTACTACAGCCGCTACTACTACAGCCGCTACTACTACAGCCGCTAGTACTGCACCTCTACGTGAGTACAGCCGCTAGTACTACAGCCGCTAGTACTACAGCCGCTAGTACTGCACCTCTACGTGAGTACAGCCGCTAGTACTGCAGCCACTAGTACTGCACCTCTACGTGAGTGCAGCCGCTAGTACTGCAGCCACTAGTACTACAGCCGCTAGTACTGCACCTCTACGTGAGTACAGCCGCTAGTACTGCAGCCGCTAGTACTACAGCCGCTAGTACTGCACCTCTACGTGAGTACAGCCGCTAGTACTGCAGCCGCTAGTACTGCAGCCGCTAGTACTACAGCCGCTAGTACTGCACCTCTACGTGAGTACAGCCGCTAGTACTGCAGCCGCTAGTACTGCAGCCGCTACTACTGCAGCCGCTAGTACTGCAGCTGCTACTACTACAGCCGCTAGTACTACACCTCTACGTGAGTACAGCCGCTAGTACTGCAGCCGCTAGTACTGCACCTCTACGTGAGTACAGCCGCTAGTACTGCAGCCGCTACGTGAGTACAGCCGCTAGTACTGCAGCCGCTAGTACTGCACCTGTACGTGAGTACAGGCGCTAGTACTACAGCCGCTAGTACTGCACCTCTACGTGAGTACAGCCGCTAGTACTACAGCCGCTAGTACTGCACCTCTACGTGAGTACAGCCGCTCGTACTGCAGCCGCTAGTACTACAGCCACTACTACTACAGCCGCTAGTACTACAGCCGCTAGTACTACAGCCGCTAGTACTACAGCCGCTAGTACTGCACCTCTACGTGAGTACAGCCGCTAGTACTGCAGCCGCTAGTACTACAGCCGCTAGTACTGCAGCCGCCAGTACTGCAGCCGCCAGTACTACAGCCGCTACTACTACAGCCGCTAGTACTACAGCCGCTAATACTACAGCCGCTAGTACTGCACCTCTACGTGTGTACAGCCGCTAGTACTACAGCCGCTAGTACTACAGCCACTAGTACTACAGCCGCTAATACTACAGCCGCTAGTACTGCACCTCTACGTGTGTACAGCCGCTACTACTACAGCCGCTAGTACTACAGCCACTAGTACTACAGCCGCTAGTACTGCTCCTCTACGTGAGTACAGCCGCTAGTACTACAGCCGCTAGTACTACAGCCGCTACTACTACAGCCGCTAGTACTACAGCCGCTAGTACTACAGCCGCTAGTCCTGCTCCTCTACGTGAGTACAGCCGCTAATACTACAGCCGCTAGTACTGCACCTCTACGTGTGTACAGCCGCTACTACTACAGCCGCTAGTACTACAGCCACTAGTACTACAGCCGCTAGTACTGCTCCTCTACGTGAGTACAGCCGCTACTACTACAGCCGCTAGTACTACAGCCGCTACTACTACAACCGCTAGTACTACAGCCGCTAGTACTGCAGCCACTAGTACTACAGCCGCTAATACTACAGCCGCTAGTACTGCACCTCTACGTGAGTACAGCCGCTAGTACTACAGCCGCTAGTACTACAGCCGCTCGTACTGCTCCTCTACGTGGGTACAGCCGCTAGTACTGCACCTCTACATGAGTACAGCCGCTAGTACTACAGCCGCTACTACTACAGCCGCTAGTACTACAGCTCTACATGAGTACAGCCGCTAGTACTACAGCTGCTAGTACTACAGCCGCTAGTACTGCAGCCGCTAGTACTACAGCCGCTAGTACTGTACCTCTACATGAGTACAGCCGCTAGTACTACAGCCGCTAGTACTGCACCTCTACGTAAGTGCCACATTATAGCTGGTAGTACTGCACCTCTATGTGAGTACAGTTGGTAGTACTGCACTTCTACGTGAGTACAGCTGGTAGTACTGCACCTGTACGTGGGTACAGTTGGTAGTACTATTGTACCTGGACTCCCTGCTGAGTCCTGTCCCTAATGACCAAGCAGGGAGACTGTTAGAGCACTGCACCTACATGAGTACTACTGCAAGTACTACTGTAGTTGGTAGTACTGCAGCTAGTTGTATAGTAGCTGGTAGTACTGCAGTTAGTAATACTACAGCTCGTTATAGTACAGCTGGTGGTACTGCAGATAGCTGTACAGCATCTTATAGTGCTGGTAGTAGTATAGCTGGTACCATGTCTAGTAGTACTGCAGCTCATAGTACTGCAGCTCATAGTACTGCGTACAGTGTACACGGTGTGTACTGTGTTCCGGTGTGTGACTGAACTCTCCTCTGGCACAGGAACGTTAACACTGAGAGGCTCGATAACGCTGGGCTCTGTTCTGTGATCACATCACACACACACACACACACACACACACACACACACACACACACACACACACACACACACACACAGCCTCCGTGTGCTGTTGCTGAGGTTAACCTTGAGGTAACTCCAGTCTAAGTCGCGTCTCCAGCCTGTAAGTCAGTGTGTGGTGGATACTTCATGGTCCTCCGGCAGGCTGCGTAAAAGTCTCCTCTCACAGCGACTCGGTGAGTCAGCCGCCGCTTCCTGTCCCGCCTCCACTTCCTGTTTCAGCCTGGAAACTCTCACTTCACATGCAGCGTGTCACGTCACAGCGGCGGCCGTGTCTGCAGGGTTTCTGCTGCACACTTTCAAAAGTGGAAAAATGTCGAGAAGAAGTGAAACTCGGCTCAGTTTATGTGGCGGCTCTCACACAAACATGCAGCCCAAAGTGTTTTCAGATTAAAACAACAGACTCAAATAAAACAAAACACAAATCAAATCAATCAGCAACAATACAAATTGTGCTGGACTATAAAAACTAAGCATTGTTGTTTTTAAATTCATTATATAATTTGTTTTCTCTTTGTTATCACTAAAATGCCCTCTCTGGCTGAAAATGACAGTAAATATTTTTATTGCAGAATTTCATAAATGAAACAAATATCATACAATAATATTCTTCATAATCCTCCAGAACATGTATGTTGTCCTTCCCTGTTTGCAGGTTTTGTGGCACTAATTCAGGTCACAGCTGATCTGCAGCTGATTTATGTCTGGAAAATTAATATTTAAACGCTTTAACTGTTTCTTTGCCTTTCCCGAGTTCATCTTGCAACGAAGACGCTCATAAAATATTGATCATATCGGAGATATTCTAGCTACAGTTTCCTGGAACTTGCTGTTGTGTGTTATTGTGTAATATTTCTCTGTGTGGTTTATGTGAGATGTAATCAGTGGATACTCAGATTACTGTCAGGATGTTTTTGCTCTCAGCTCTGAAGTCTGTTATCAGCCTGATCAGCCTGATTGGTTTATTGATCAGTAATCTGCTGCCTGGTGTTGCTGTGACGCAGGGCGGCCGGCTGACTCACTTCATCGTTAAATTCCTCCTCAAAACCAAAGTAATGTTGGTGGCTCCAGCTCTCCTCCTGCTCTTCCTTTCCTCCCCGCCTCGTCTTCAGGCTCAGCAGGTTCCTGCTCTGTCGGCTGTTTGCTGTGTTTTCAGGATAAAAATGAAATCAGTGCAGGAACACGACTCGAGGGAAGTCTTATCATTAGGATGCTCAGATGACTGCGGATACACCAAATCACTGGGTTTCTGATTTTTCCGGCCAGTATCTGCCTTTTTTTTTTTTTTTTTTTTTTTTAGAGCCGGGTTTCCAAAGTGGGGATGAGGAACAGTTCAATTTCACTGTAATTTCATTCACTGTGAGGGATCATTTGAACATTTTCTTCTTTCTGCTTTAATCTGACATCCAGACTGTTTAACCCTTTGACTCCTGACACACTGAGCCTGGGTTTTCTAAAAAAAATCGCAAAAAAGTGATTAGCAAATTAGTTAATTATTAATTATTTAAAAAATTAGTTCACCATCAGTAAAAAAAAAAAAAAAACTCAGAAAAAAATTACAAGTTAACCAACAAAATTAGCAGAAAATCAGCAGAACAAATACATGAAAATGACAAGAAAACTATATTTCTGATGACTGAAATGGTCGATTTAAAGGTCAGATCAGTGAGTGTGAATGCAGCCTGAGACGGAAAGCGAACATCATAACCAGGGGGGCGGAGTCTGACTTGTTTTCATATCGGCTGCCATGTCAATAAATATGACAATACCAGTCGGCCCCAGTAAGCAGCCAGGACTGGTAACTGGTGGATTGTCGCCGGCGACCTCCAGGGGGCCTCGGTCACCTGCAGGCTGCTGCTGCTGCTGCTGCTGCTGAGAGGCTCGGTGACGCCGGTTTTTACGGTCACATGAAGGCACCGTGACAGCAGGCAGGCAGAGAGGAGCGGCGCCTCGGGGACGAACTGTGAAGGAAGTCCATCATGTGACTGGAGACGCTGAACTGCCGACCCTCACCGTCACCGAGCTGTTTGTCAGGGGTTTTCTGCTGGCAGAGGGTGGCCGCTGACTTTAAAGGGCTAGTTCACCCATTCTGATAAATGTGATGTTATTCCCTTTCCCCCCTGATGTGGCTCAGTGCTCCTCCATACCTGACCTGGGAAATCACAGTTTGGTTAATTTTCGGCACACTAAGGGGGAAATAATGCAAAACATATTAAAGCCTTTCATTCTTTATGAACTTGTGTAAACATCACCAATTTATACATTTTCTTAAATAATAAAAGTTCCTGTCAGTGTACTCAGTGCTGCAGCAGCTAACCCTAAACACCATCATCTCTTTGCAGCTGACGTGCACACAGATGACAGTCTCTCTCAGATTACTGTTTCCTGCCGTGTGTTTCCTGCGTCATGCACTTCTTTAATAATAAAGGGGAGAGCAGGCACGCGTTCATATTGCAATATGGACAAAACCATACAGCCATAACGTCAAAGCTGCTAGTGTCTGCTAACTCAAAAAATGAAGGGAAAGTCCCCGTCCTTAACACCTCCAGGTCACATATCACAACAGATCAGCTGGCTTGGTTGAATTCTGATTGGTTGGGACTGTTGCCGGGCAGGAAACAAGGCCTTCCTGTCTCCTTATTGGCTCCATAGATATGAAGTGGTGAGTGCAAAGGGTTAAAAAGACACTTCAGTTCTGTCCCCAATGCAAGCAGCTCAAACACAGCAGCTTCACCACCACTGGAGACAGAACGCAGTGTGTGTCTGTTCTCTGCTCACACACACACACACACACACACACACACACACACTGGCACAAGCTCTCCTAACAGCGTGTGAACATAGAACATACATGGACGTTGAATCTGGAATAAAAAAGGTGACATGATCTTAATGAGAAACATGGGCAGGTGTGTGAGTGTGTGTGTGTGTGTGAGTGAGTTCATGACTTCCTTCACACCTGTTGGCAACATCCAGAAAGATCCGGTAACCTCAGCACTGCCTGTATCCCTCCGCCCAGAGGAGCAGCCCCCGCCGCAGACACACAAGCAGAACATGTGCACACATTGGAGGACAGAAATAACGATACATCAGATATTTAATGTAATCCGAGCGCCTGGTGCTCCGTGTGGAGCAGGCAGGTGTGGCTCACCTGGGCGGAGCTACAGAGAGTACAGGAGAGGAAAAGGGACAAACAGCACAGGGACACAGGCAGGCTGAGTGGTGAATCTGAATATTGATCAGAATATTGATCAGAATATTGATCTGTTTCTCTCAGGAGATCAACGGCATCACGGCGGCGCTGGCGGAGGAGCTGTTCCACAAAGGTCAGGTTCCTCCATGAGCCGTGTGTGTGTGTGTGTGTGTGTGTGTGTGTGTGTGTGTGTGTGTGTGATTGTTTTTTAAATGCAGTCTCACCTCATATCACTGTAACGTGGCTTTTATCATCTGACTTTCTTCTTCTGTTCTTCTGTTATTCACATCTGATTATTGAGCCTGTCTCTGGTCTTATACTTATTGATATTGATATTGATATGTTATTGTTATTACACATTTTTACCTGTTGACCTGTTTTCATGGCTCTGGTTTTGTATACTTTTACTTATTTGTGTATTTTGTGTTTTAATAGACTTATCCTGGTTCAGTTTTGCTGTGCCGCGTTCTTGAAGCTCTTGGTGCTGCTTACAGTTGTATGATGTTGTATGTTGTGATGGATGGATGGATGGATGCATGGATGGATGGATGGACGGATGGGTGCGTTGGTGTGTTGGTGCCTCAGGTGAGCAGCTGCTGGTGGCAGGTGAGGTGTTCTCCCTGCGGCCGCTGCAGCTCTTCTCGGTGACGCAGCAGCTTCGTCAGGCCAAGCCCACCTGCTGCAGCGGGGACGCCAAGACCGACCTGGGACACATCCTGGACTTCACCTGCAGGCTGCGCTACCTCAAGGTGAGGCCGCCGTGCCGCCGCCGCCGCCGCCCGGCCGACCACCACCGTCACCGCGGGTTCATCCACTCATGGTTATTGTTTTGAGAGTAGTGTGAAAGACATGACTGAAGTCTCAGCGCCGCCATTATGAGTATGATTACAGCGCAACGCCAACAATGTACAGCAGTCCCTCGTTTATCACGGGGTTACGTTCTAAAAATAACCCGCAATAGGCGAAATCCACAAAGTAGTCAGCTTTATTTTTTACAATTATTCCAGATGTTTTAAGGCTGTAAAACCCCTCACTACACACTTTATACACTTTTCTCAGACAGGCATTAACATTTTCTCTCTTTTCTCTCTTGTTTAAACTCTCAAAGTTCAAACCTTCGTAGAAAAATAAGTCCAGTATTATAGAATGAAGGCATTCTGTACTGTACAGGAGACACGGCACGGAGGAGACTGATTAACAATGGTCTACAGTCCCTTAGCCAATCAGGACGCAGAACACAATGAGCTGTTAAAAAAAAAAAAAAACGCAAAATTGCACCAAAAAAATCCGCGAAACTGCGAGGCCGTGAAAGGTGAACCGCATTATAGCGAGGGACGACTGTACAGCATTTTTGACTGCAATGAAAAATGTTTTTTGAAGTATTTATTTTAGATGCACATTTATTGGATGTGAGCTTGTTGTCTGTCTTCATTCAGCTGCACTGATCAGGAGCCGCGCTTCTCATTTTGCAGGATTTGTACCATGACAGTAACGATTTTCTGTTCTGTTCTATTGGTTTTTCAGGGCTGATATCGATTATTGGTACTCCAGAACACAGATAACCCATATTTATGATCAATATTCAGTTGTAATAAATTTGAAAATTGAAGTGTCAGAATTTCCAGTGTTGGAAATGTCCACACAAACCTTTTATTTTATTAAGAAATGTTAAATTAAAAAAGGTGTTTAGCAAATGAGCAAAATATGAGCGGATAACAATAAAACTACGAGAAAATTGGCAAAACTAATATATAAAAAAAATGACTGACAATAAAACTGTATTTATAATTGTTGAAGTGATTTATTGAAAGTTGAGATCAGTGATGCTGGATCAGATTTCTTGCTTGTGGAGGCTCTGAGCGCAGCAGAAGTCCTGGGAAACTGAAACGGAAAATGAAAATGAAAATCATAACCGTATTTTGAGAAACGTGGCCCCGCCCACTCGCCTTTGTCCCGCTGTCTCTCTGACAGAGAGGTGGAGTCTGGCTGGTTTTCATCTCAGCCTTTGTGTCAGTCAAAGTGACAGTGACGAGGGTCCAGGCAGCTGGTTGGTGGATGCTGACAGGTGTGCTCTGCTCTGGGCTCAGGTGTCGGGCAGCAGGGGTCCGGTCGGGACCAGCAACATCGAGGAGAGCAGCCTGCCCTTCGACCTGTCTGTCTTCAAGTCTCTGCTGCAGATAGAGGTAACTGTCTGTCTGTCTCACTCTCCTGCATTTAAAACCGTCTGTCTGTCTGTCTGTCTGTCTGTCTGAACCCGTCTCTCTCCCCTGGTCAGATCACAGAGTGCAGCTCCCAGCAGATCCGAGGTCTGCCGTCTCTCAGGTCCAGCCTGGCGACCCTGAGCCTCCACCGCTCCACCGACTCCATGATGGTACGCCTCGCATCTGAGCCGCATCCTGTTCACGCTCCGCACGGCCAGAGAGAACAGAAAGAGGAAAAAAATACACCTTCCCACAGCTCTGAGGCGTCTGACTGACACTCTGCTGGAATATTCTCTGGAATATTCACTGGAATATTCTCTGGAATATTCTCTGGAATATTCTCTGGAATATTCTGTGACTCTCTGTACTTTTTGGTTGTTCACTGTTTATATAACATATTCTCTGTAGCAATGTGCTGTGTAGTGTGTCGTGTACTGTGTACTGTGTCGTGTACTTTGTTGTGTACTATGTACTGTGTTGTGTACTCTGCAGGCGGTCCTGGTCCCGGAGGCGAGTGAGTTCCCTCAGTGGGAGGCGGAGGGGGCGGAGCCTGTGTGTGCCGTCACTGCAGTGATTCCAGTGTGGAGGAGCCTGACCACGCTGGACCTGAGCCGCAACCACATCAGCACCATCGACAGCTCAGTGGTGAGACACACACACACACACACACACACACACACACACACACCTGTCTCACTGCTTGCTGTTGCTGTTTGAAGTTCATTGCTGATTGGCCAGGGTTTTATGTTCAGTTTATTCATATTGAACCATTTTATTGATAAAGGCCCAGATATGCTTTATGTAACATGTTCATTAAGAACAGAGACAAAAAGAATCAAAATGAAACAACATCAAAGAACAAATTCCATTAAAAAAAAAAAAAAAAAAAAAGTCAATGGAGAGAACAGGTTTTTAGGCTGTGAAGCATTTAGCCTGCAGCAGGACAGTAAGTCACATCACAGCTGCTGCTGATAAACAGACTGATCAGGTCACATGATCAGGTCACATGATCAGGTCACATGAGCGCCCGGCGAACGTCCTCTCAGCTCTGCAGCACAGTCTGAAGTTCAGCGCTGAGCTCAGCGTGATCACGTCCGTCTGGGTGTGTGTGTGTGTGTGTGTGTGTGTGTGTGTGTGTGTGTGCAGAGAGTGATTCCTCAGGTGGAGTTTCTGGACCTCAGCCACAACCAGCTCACCTCTGTGGAGAACCTGCAGGTACAACACGGCTCCTCAAGCTGCTCTGTGTCTGCAGCCCGTCTCCGTTTACAGGCTCACAGCTGATCAGGCATAAGTGCTTATAATAAAGTTTAATCTGAGTTAATGTACACTGATATTATCGTTACTACAGTATTAGTAGTTAAGTTGTAGTTGTAGTATAAATGAGTGCAGGTAAGTTGTAACAGAGTGGATAAAGTTGAATAAAGTCCTTGTAGAGTTTGTGTGCTGTAGATTTGTTACTGTGCTGCTGATGGATCTGTCCTGTTGGTGTCAGTATGAGCAGCAGCGGTGTGACGTGGTCCTCTGGTCTTGCAGTACCTGTACAACCTGGTCCACGTGGATCTGTCCTATAACGGGCTGAAGGTTCTGGAGGCGGCTCACACTCGCCTGGGAAACATCAAGACTCTCAGCCTGGCCGGCAACCAGCTGGAGCGCCTGGCCGGCCTCTCCAAGCTCTACTCCCTCGTCAACCTGGACCTCAGCCACAACCTGCTGGCCCAGGTGAGCGCTGGCCCCTGCTGGCCCCTGCTGGCCCCTGCTGGCCCCTACTGACCCCTGCTGGCCCCTGCTGGCCCCTACTGACCCCTGTTGGCCCCTGCTGACCCCTACTGGCCCCTGCTGGCCCCTACTGACCCCTACTGACCCCTGTTGGCCCCTGCTGACCCCTACTGACCCCTGTTGGCCCCTGCTGACCCCTACTGGCCCCTGCTGGCCCCTACTGACCCCTACTGACCCCTGTTGGCCCCTGCTGACCCCTACTGGCCCCTACTGACCCCTGCTGACCCCTGCTGGCCCCTGTTGGCCCCTACTCACCCCTACTGACCCCTGTTGGCCCCTGCTGGCCCCTACTGGCCCCTGTTGGCCCCTACTGACCCCTACTGAGCCCTGCTGACCCCTGCTGGCCCCTGTTGGCCCCTACTCACCCCTACTGACCCCTGTTGGCCCCTGCTGGCCCCTACTGGCCCCTGTTGGCCCCTACTGACCCCTACTGAGCCCTGCTGACCCCTACTTTTTTTCCCCACGTTACAATTAAATACAAACTCAGTGCACAGACGTGAGTTTAGGCCGTGCAGTGCGAATTTCTGTGTGTTGAATGGTGTGAAAATGTGAAATACGTGTCACTGACGTATTCACATGAGTTGATTTTTTTTAACTTGAGGAGGCCATCTTGCAAATCAATATTATATCAAACAGGTTCGGAACGTTTTTTGTATTTGTATGTCTGTGTGTGTGTGTGTGTGTGTGTGTGTGTGTGTGTGTGTGTGTGTGTGTGTGTGTGTGTGTGTGTGTGTGTCAGCTGGAGGAGATCAGGAGCATCGGCTCTCTGCCCTGCCTAGAGAAGCTCAGCCTGTCCAACAATCCCATGTGCATCATCCCAGACTACAGGACCAAGGTGCTGGCCCAGTTCTGGGACCGAGCCGCAGAGGTACGACCAAACTTTTATCCGTTTATGTGCTACGCCACGCCCCTTTTGAATTTCATTGTTCAGTATCTTGAGAACTGAATAAGATACCAACAAGCTTCATGCAGCTGATGATCCACGGCCAATTTGGATGGGATCAGACCCACGGTCTAGGAGGAGACGTCAAAAATATGTTTTTCAAAAAATTCAAAATGATTTTTGAAATTTGTGAAAACATTTTTGAAGAAGGAAAGGAATACTACTACTAATGATAATAGCAATAATAACAATGACAACGACATCAACAATAAATAACAACACAAACAACAACAACAACAATAATAATAATAATAATAATAATAATAATAATAATAATTTTGAAATAGTGTGTGTTTGTGCCTGAAGCTCTGTCTGTGAGGTGTTGTGTTCTGGAGGCCTGTTGCTGATGGTGTCCTCCTCCTCGCTCAGGTGTGTCTGGACGGTCAGGTGACCACAGAGAAGGAGCTGGACACGGTGGAGGTGCTCAAAGCCATTCAGAAAGCCAAAGAAGCCAAAGACCGCATGAGCAGCAGCGACAAGAAGGTAGCGCTCCCCACATCCGACATCATGAACCGTTTATACACATCGGATCATGAGAATATTTATTTTTCATTTGCCATGTACGCCCAGTGTCCCTGTCTCAGCTCCAGTCTGTCCAGTCTGACCAGTTCAGCTCAGCAGCTCTGCCATAAACTCTGCCTTTTATCAAACTTTATAATGTTCAGTTTGTGTTGACATTGTGCAGAATGTGTCCCTTTAATTCTGCTACTGGACTGCATTATACTGACAGGGGTTTCTGATTTTCTGTCCTCCCTATTTATATACATGAGGGGGGACAGAATATTGGAAACAGCAGCACTAACTATGAGCTCAATGCCAAACACAGAAGTGAATGAACACCTCTGTTACCGTGACAACAAGACAAGCTGAGCATTACAGGCAGCAGGAGAGGAAAAGTCATGGCTCAACAGTTGGACTGGATTAGATTAGATTAGATTAGATTAGACTGTACAGGTGGAGCTGATGAAGTGACACTGAGTGTATCATTTGGATTTCTAAGGTGCATCGTCTAATTTATTTGAATAGGCTGTGAAATGTACAATATGGTGACTTGGTGGTGTAAAGTTTTAAGGATTTTCATGTTGTAACTTCAGCTGGAGGATCAGATGCTCCTCTGAAGGAAGTGTTTCGAAAAATCCAGTGAAAACCATATATACATGTGTACATGTGTACATACACACTTTGTCTCAGCTGTTTTTGTGTGATGGGTACAAGGAGAACACTTTGACCTGACCTCCTTTAGTTTTATTGAAGGTTATATCTCTTTATCAAATTGTGCACTAAAATTGGTTTAATCATTAATTGACCCTGATCAGCCCACTCATAAATCTGCTGTAGCTGACGTGTAATCCTGATCTGATTTCAGACCAGTCAGAGATCACCACAGGGCGAAATCAGCCAGTCAGATCTTACTGATCCGGTAGCGTGCTGACAGACCTCAGATCAGTTGTACACACACCGCCTGTGTGGTTTGATATTTGTTTTTACATCGAGCCCGAGTCCGATCAGAACCGAAAAACTTTTTGCTTTCAGCTGATTAAAAAAAAATAAAAGAAAATGAAAAAAAGAAAAATGAGGAAGGGAAAATTTTTTTTTTTCTTTTTCCTTTCTTGTTTCCTTTTTTCTCCTTCCTTTTCTTTCTCCCGCCCTGACACTGGTGCTGTGCCAGTCCTACCAGTGAACTCCACTGGGGAACACGTGATTATCCAGTGGGATCTTTTTTTTTCATGCTGATGTGGAGTGGACGTGGCCTGAGGAGGCATCCAAATGTCTTGAAGGTTACACAAAGAGCTCAGGTGTCTTTGATTTATCAGCTGTAAATAAACCATCATCATCATCATCATCATCATCACAGTGCTTTACTAAACAGGAAGGTGAAGTGAAGGAAACAAGACGAGTAGCGCAAAGATGTAAATGTAAAAAAAATAAAATAAAAATAAATAAATAAAAATGACAGTGCTGCAGGCTCAGTTTGATGTCGTGTAAACATCAGACGTCTCTTACGCCTCTGGTCTGTGTGAGGAAAGGCTCATGGAAACAGCTTTACGTCTCCCTCAGTCTGATCTCTGAGGAGTCTTAAGGTGGAGCCAGACTGCATGATCTGCTGGTGGAGTGTGTGTGTGTGTGTCTGTGTGTGTGTGTGTGTGTCAGCTGGCTCACTGTTCAGTCCAACCTGTCTGATTTGATCAGGCCTGATCTTTGCATAATGGGTTAGTGTGCCTCAAATCAGCTCAGCACCGTTCACTGGCCGGTGACAGGCGGGGGTCCCTCCTGGCCCCGGACCCCACGCCGTCACCGGCCGGGGGTCCCTCCTGGCCCCGGACCCCACGCCGTCACCGGCCGGGGGTCCCTCCTGGCCCCGGCCCCCACGCCGTCACCGGCCGGGGTCCCTCCTGGCCCCGGACCCCATGCTGAGAAGCACAGGCCCTGCTTGTTGCTTTTTAACTGCCCATGTTAACCAGGTTGTCCTCACTAGGACTCTCCACGTCGACAGAACTGAAAACATTAACTGACTCTAATGGGGAATGTTAATAATAAATAACCACACACTGTTAGCATGTTAATAATAAATAACACACTGTTAGCATGTTAATAATAAATAACACACTGTTAGCATGCGCTGTCATATTTCCTCTGCAGTTCCCTGCAGGAACAACAGAGGGCGCTAAAAGTGAAGCCGGACCGTGTCGTGTGTGTTTGGGTGTGAAAAGCGAGGGGTGTTGCAAAACAACTGGATCAGTCTGAGCTCAGTCTTCACATGTGTTTGTTGTGATGTGTGTGTGTGTGTGTGTGTGTGTGTGTGTGTGTGTGTGTGTGTGTGTGTGTGTGTGTGGTGGTGATGTGGTCTGACTCAGGACTGAAGCTCCTCCTGTCTGCTCTCGTTGTCAGATCAGTGAGGAGACCAGGCCGTCTGCCGCTGCGCCTCCTCACGTCTCCTCCTCTTCCTCCTCCTCCTCCTCCTCCTGCTGCTCTGCTGCTGTCGCTCCTCCTGCTGTCACCTCCTCCTCCTCCTCTTCCTCCTCCTGTCCGGCCCCGCAGGCTGCCTGCCCCAGCCAAGGTAATCATGTATGTATCAGCTGTTATGGAGGGGAAAAGGGTCTTTTTGTGGGTTTTTTTGGCAAATAAAATCACCTTTAGCTCTGTGATCATTCAACACCAGCTGTGATTACATGGACAAAATTTCTTTAACCCAACTGAAATCATTGTGATCAGATATTCCAGCCTCACTGTTTCCATGGAGACTGAATAAAGTGATGCGATAAGATTTGTGTTTGCACGCCCCGAAGGTTTTAATCAGAATAGGACTTTCTGTGACCTGCACAAAGTGGCTCCTCCTGCTGGCAAGTGTCTGATCTGCAGGAAATATCAATAAAATAGAAATATAACCCAGGCTAAGTCATGCTGTCCAGGGGTGGCGCCCCCATCAGGTCGTCCATCAGACTGTAAAAATGAAACCTGGCTGCTGGTTTGGGATTTTAGCTGTTTGATTTGCTCGAAGGTTCGCTGGTTTGAACGCCTCGTGGTTTCCAGCCTTTCCACCGCGGAGCCGCTCAGCAATCCTTTACAGATTTAATCTTTACACCAGAAAACCTGAATCAGCCACAGAGCGGTTGTGCTTTGGTGCCGCCGTGTTTCTGTCCCTCCCGGAAACTCGTCCCGTCACCTGGTGTTCCCCCTCATGAGCAGAAACAGGAGCAGAGAGCAGATTTAATCCAGCCAGAGAGAAACCAGCAGATTAAGAGTTTACATGGTTATTAGGCGCTAATATTTTCCTATTGAGCAGATTATCAAAGGTTTGCAGCAGTTTTCTCAACCTGGTTTAAAATTCTCTCCGATGAGACCGGTCCCTTCTGATTGAGGCGTTTTTATTCTGGCTGTTAGAGCCAGATTAGCGTCCATGTGAACACAGCGACACAGATCACCTGCATGATGGATGTGGGCTTTTATGTTCTGGGTGTAAACACTCATGTTGCTCCATGCCTCCACCGGGGCCTGCCTACACCACCAAAGGCTGAATGTAGAAATACATACCTGTACATGTAGGGTTGTTTGTTTCTGATAATATAATCCAAAGGTGCAAATCTGTGCCTAAAGAGTCTAAATCATCTAAAACACGGCTTAAATCCAAGGTGTGCACAGTAGGGGCAAGGCTGAATCCCAGTACCGGGCATCAGGTTCTGCCACTTGGTTCTTGGTTTCATGGTTTCATGCTAACTCTCCTTATCTATACAATCATGTATATACTTCAGTTCCATCTGTATATTGTCATTCCATATGTATATTTTCACATCTCGTATCTCTTTTCCTTAGGTTAGCCCTTATTGTATATTTTTAGTTATTAGCCTTTATTCTTTTTTTTAGTTAACTTTATTGTATGTTTCTACTGTTGCTGCTGGAACACCAGAATTTCCCTGTTTGGGATCAATAAAGTATATCTATCTATCTATCTATCTATCACAACACTGTGTCGGCGAAGGAAGAAGTGACACCTGCACACTCTGCTCCGAGACACACACACAGGTTTTATTAGAGACAACATTATGATATTCATCAGGTAAAAAAAAAAAAACCTGATGGAAGATCAAAGTGTTGTCTCCATTAAAATCTGCAGCCTGCAGCGGAGGGCACAAGCTTCACTTTGGCCCTCACCGACGCTCAGTGGTGTTTTCCATTAAAGTCCAAGATGCATGAGCACTGCGCTCGGTGCTGCCACCTGTGGCCACTGGTGATGGTGCAGCTAATGCTTCAGTGGACTAAAGGCTGAATTATGCTTCCGCGTAGGAAGAGCGTACGGAGGTTGTGCGAAGCTTACGGGGGTTGTGCGACCGCCGCAGAGCCTTGCCGCGCGCCTCCCAAAAATTGTAACTACGCGGACCCTCCGCAGCCCCACAAGAGCTGTGATTGATCCGCCGAAGTACATCATTTCCGGCATTTCGTTGCAACCGGCATCACATCCTGTTGTTGTGCCGGCCGGCAGCGCCGTTTTTAAAACAACTGTTGTGTCTCGACTCGTCGGTTGTGTTTGAAAACTTTGGAGAATGCTGGATCTCGCGGAAGAACGCCTGGCCGAGGAGGTGCGCAAGTACCCGCACCTATACGACTCGTCCTCTCGCCAAGAGCAGCGCCCATACGTCACAGGGTCTACGTTGGTGGGAGGAGAATTGCTCAGTGTGTTTCGCAGAGGTATGTTGGACGCACACGCGCTGCGTAGGAAATGCGTGCTTCGCACAACCCCCGTACGCTCTTCCAACGCTGAAGCATAATTCAGCCTTCAGGCTCATATGATTGACTTGTTGCTGCTGTCAGTCATGAAGCGTGTCTAAAAGTTTTCTCTGCATAGTTGCAACACCACCACCGCCCATCAGAGGCAGCACTGAGCGCAGGGCTCACCGTTTTACCTGCCTTTACTGGAAACACTGGAATCAACTTGCACATCTTGGATTTAAGTCATGTATTTAATATTTTATACGCAAAGCAGTGTATGTATTTTATATATTGGTCCATTATCTGTGATTTTAGAGTGATGGCAGTATGAAGCGCCCCCTGCTGGAGGCACTGGCCACAGCGGGACCCCACACGCTACAACATGCACATCTGTGGGGTCTCATTTTGGGATTAGCCGGGCTCCTATTCGGTTCTCCTGTCAGCGTTTGGGATCATTTCAGGCTGATCAGTGACTCACCTGTCTCCTCCTCGGCTCCTGTAGTTTCTGACACTTTAAGGTCACTTTCACAGCCGCCATGTTTAGTCTGGTACGATCAAACTGTGGTGTCACTGTCATGTGACATGGCGTAAGGCACAGGCAGCTCTGCTCGTGTCTCCTCCTGTTATCAGACGCTCTGCGGTGCCTTCAGGGCGCTGCAGTCCAGGGGAAGGAGTCAGATAACTGTGATGACATCAGACCAGTCAGAGGCTGTAAACATGTGAACAGCTGATCATCTGGCTGTGATGAGTGTGTGGAAGTGATTTTGTTTTTTTTTTTTTTACTGACCTGTCTGTTTCAGAAGTAAAGAGCAGAGAAGAAGCCGTCGTCTCCCCCCGCATTCTCCCCCCTGTGGACTCTGCACCCCCCCCAGCAAGCTTCACCTCCAGCCTCCCGTCTGCCGAGCTCATCCAGGTGAGAGCAGCCCTGCACCTGTTCCTCACTGCAAAAACGCAAAATCTTACCAAGATTATTTATCTTATTTCAAGTCAAAATATCTCATTACACTTAAAATAAGACATGATCACCTCAAAAGTAACTTGTTTTTAGGCAATTTTCACTTGTTTGAAGTGAAAATTCACTTGAAACAAGTGAAAATTTGCTTGTTTCATTGGCAAAATTTGCCAGTGGAAAAAGTGAAAATTCACTTGAAATAAGTGAAAATGAGCTAGAAACAAGAAACAAATTTTGCCAATGAAACAAGCAAATTTTCACTTAAAACAAGAGACAATTGTCTAAAAACAAGTTACTTCTGAGGTGATCATGTCTTATTTTAAGTGTAATGAGATATTTTGACTAGGAATAAGACATTTTTGACTTGAAATAAGACAAATAATCTTGGTAAGATTTTGCGTTTTTGCAGTGCTGCAGAGCGCATTTTACACTGCACACAACACAGCTTACACACCACAGTTTGCACTCCCCAGGCAGATCCAGAAACATCGCTCTGAAGAAAGTACATCTGGGATTAGTTGTGACATACAGACGTCTGTTTTTTTAAGGTGTGTTGTCTGAAGTGTGAAGACAGGCCTTCTTTACTTAAATTATGCTGTGGCCTGATGTGGCGTCCCAGAGGCTGTAGCACGTTATTACCTGCTCCATGGACCCAAACAGAAGCCCCCAGGTGAGCAGTCGGCGTGTTGGCTGGCCGCTGTGACCCGGCGCTTCGCTCAGACGTGGCTCCTCTCCCGTCTGCGGTGTGATGTCAGCTGGAAACGAGCTGCCACTCTCTGTATGCCTGCTAGCATCACAAACTAATGATTTCCTTCACAGCCACAGAGATTCTCAGATGTGGTTGACAGATGAAGTGAAATGGGCCCAGACGCCGCAGCTACAGAGAGAATAAAAACATCAGAGTTTCATTAGATCAGCTCTGCAGGGAAACGGCTCCATGCAGCAGCAGAGGAAGTGACACAGATAAGAAGAAGACAAATGTTTAATCTGTGTGTTCCCGTTACAGGGCGAACACAGCAGAGTAAACCCAGAGAAGCCCTCACTCCTGCTCATACTCAGGCTGATAGAGGCTAACACATGTACTGTTGAAGTAGGGCTGCACAGTTAATCGAATTTTAATTGTGATCATAATTTGGCTGCCACGATTAAATGAGCCTGATCGTCGGTGATATTTACATGTAAAATGCGGCTCTGCTGCATCTGATGAAGCACTTTCCCAGCCAGCAGTCAGCCAACCACCAGGGGGCGAACGCACGGTTAGGGCTTCATTAAGCTGCCTAAATAACAAGCGAGCGCGCCCTGCAGCGGCGGCCTCAGGTTCCTCCGACTGATGAGAGCGAGTCATGTGGGCAGAGGAAGGCAGAGCATGAAATGCAGTGACATGCAGTGAGATGCAGTGACATGCAGTGAGATGCAGTGACATGCAGTGAAATACAGTGAAATACAGTGAGATGCAGTGAAATGCAGTGAAATACAGTGACATGCAGTGAGTTGCAGTGAGTTGCAGTGAGATGCAGTGACATGCAGTGAGATGCAGTGAAATGCAGTGAAATACAGTGTGATGCAGTGAGATGCAGTGAAATGCAGTGACATGCAGTGAGATGCAGTGAAATGCAGTGAAATACAGTGAAATACAGTGTGATGCAGTGAAATGCAGTGAAATGCAGTGAAATGCAGTGAGATGCAGTGAGATGCAGTGAGATGCAGTGAAATGCAGTGAGATGCAGTGAGATGCAGTGTGACGCAGTGACATGCAGTGACATGCAGTGAGATGCAGTGTGATGCAGTGAGATGCAGTGAGATGCAGTGAGATGCAGTGAGATGCAGTGAGATGCAGTGTGATGCAGTGACATGCAGTGACATGCAGTGAGATGCAGTGAAATGCAGCGCCCTGCAGCGCCCTGCCCTCGCTCGTCTCTCAGGCCACAGGATGCTGACAGGCTGTTTCTGCAGGCCTGAGCCTGACGTTACTGCCTGTTCTGGATAAGCTGGTGTTGTTTCCATTGAGTCACACTTTGTGTTTGCTCTCTGTAACAGCAGATTTATTCAGTCAGCCCTTGGCAAATTTTAAATTCTTGGGTAAATTTTATTTTTTTATTATTAAGCATTTATTCTTATTTAAAGTTTCATTTTGCACTGAAAACTGATCAGAGTAATTGTGATTATCATTTAGGCCATAATCATGCAGCCCTGTGTTGAGTGTGTAGGTGTGTATTGTCAGTGACTTTGCATTGGCACTGGACTGTTGGAGTCCGTCATGTTAAATGGCTGTTAGCATAGTGACTTTCCCACAATGTGTGGATTATGATGAATAAATGTTTCAAATCATTAATAAAACAGCATTAACATGAGATTAGATTTGTTATTTGAACATCCTGCTGCCCAGATCAGCGCGGCCTGCAGGGAGAGGCTGGTCTGTTAGCCACTGAGATGTTCCCTGACTGGTGCCAAGCCAACAGGGCGGGGCACCTGTGCTTGTTCATAATGCAGGTGTGTGTGTGTGTGTGTGTGTGTGCAGGTGTGTTAATGTGTTGATGTTGTGTTTGTCTGCAGGTCCACATCCAGAGCCCTGCTGTCTGTCTGTCTCCACACACACCCTGTGGACCCCCTGCTGCTGCCTGGTCAGTATCAGCGAACAGGACACACACTGCTACTGCAAGGACTACTGCATGTATGAGTACTGCTACTGCATGTACTACTGCAAGTACTACCGCTACTACTATCACTACTGACACTACTACTGCACGTACTGCTACTGCTGCTGTGTGCTCAGTATCAGACCGGAGAGTGGATATTAAACTGTTTGTGTGGTCATTTTCAAGTTCAGAGTAAAATAGCTTTTCTGTTTGGTTGCTATGGTGACCACACACACACACACACACACACACACACACACACACGGTGCTGTGTCTGTTGCTGAAAGTAGTGAATAAACTGGAATACTGAGGTTCTTGGCAGCAATTTAAACGATTAAAAAAAACAAAAAACATTCTGACTGTCCTGCTGTTGATCTGAATGGGTTCTGTTCTACTCTGTTCTACTCTGTTCTACTACTTCAGGTTCTAAGGTACCAGCTGTAGTACTACACATCAGCTACTTGTGTTACTACTTTTTCTCCTCACACTGATACTCGTGCCACATGGACTCTCCCCTGTACAAACAGGAGGACGGGGCGGTGTAAACAACATGGAGGTGTAGTTCAGCCTGTGTCCAGCAGGGGGCGCTGTGGGAGAGTAAACTGACTCATCTCTCTCTCTCTCTCTGTCTCTCGGTCTCTCTCAGTCTCTGTCTCTCGTCCAGGTCATCTGAAAGCGGCAGCTGCTGCTGCTGTAGCGCCCCCTGCTGGCCGCTGCTGCCCTCCCAGCTCCTCTCTCTCTCCTCTGACACACACTTCTCTGCCCGGCTCGCCCAGCGCCTCGCCGCCGCCCTGAGGGAGCAGCAGCAGAAGAAGAAGCAGAGAGAGGAGGAGCAGCAGGAGGAGGAGGAGGAGGGGAGGAGGAGGGAGTCCACAGAGGTTCAGTCTCAGGTGGAGAGCACAGAGGAGGGCAGTCCCAGGTAATTGAACCAGCAACCTTCTCTCTGTGCTCCACATCCCACAGGTTTGGTTTGTTTGTCAGTGACGGGGCACAGGTCAGGTTAGGTAGACCAGCCACGGCACGCTGAGCTCACAGTGTTTTAAAGTTTTAGTTATCCCATTGTTTTTAAATGAATGTGTGATTTTGCAAGTAATAAAATCAAATCGTGATAAAGGCCTGTTTTATTTTGGCAAAGTTTGATGAGCACTTGCCGTCGATCTAGCTAACGGTGATGATGTCGTTAGAGAGAAAGACCAACAAGGGAAGCTGGAAATTGATGATGATGATGATGATGATGATGATGATGATGATGATGATGATGGTGATGATGATGATGATGGTGATGATGTTGGTGATGATGTCCATGTCAAATCAGGGAAATCTGACCATGCCATTTTGATGTTCTATCCACACGACACCACACTGAATGTTCAAACCATTTTACACAGCTGGCACACACACACACACACACGCACACACACACACACACACACTGGTGTTTTCAGATTCACACACTCTGCAGAGGGCTTTGAACAGCTGTGTGTTGGTGGCTTAGTGTGGACTAAAGGCCCAAATGGAAAAAGAAGAAGATGTGTTTTCAGATTTTCCCAGTGCAGCATGGACATGTAATGAAACCTAAATAAAATGAAGGCTGTCCAATTTGGAGTCGAGGGAAAAGGCGACCCCGCCGCTGCAAAAAAACAAAAAAAAAAACAAACAAACCTTTGAAAAAGCTGAACTAATCCTCAGAGCTTCATGTGTGACCCTCCTCCTTGTTCTGCTCCCAGCCCCGGCTCCAGGGACGGCTACTTCGAGATGGGCCTGGATGACTCTGTGGAGGAGGTGCAGCTCTCCTCCTCCTCTTCCTCGCTGCCTCCTCCTCCTGCAGAGGAGCCTGGCCAGCAGCAGGAGGAGGAGGAGCAGGAGGAGCAGGAGGAGCTGCAGGTGAACAGGGTCCTGTGGTGCTACTGCCTTCAGGTGGACGAGCAGGTGGAGCAGAAGGGGGCGTGTCTGGTTCTGACGGACAGGCTGCTGGGCCTGTTGTTCTTATCAGCTGACCTCACCACGGCCAATCAGCACGCAGGTAAACACACCGTCAACCTGTCAGTCAAACTAACAGCTGTCAGACCCACGATGCACGGAGCAGGACACTAAACCTGTTTATCAGCACGTGCAGGAATTTACTTGATTCAGTCAGATTAGATTAGAATAGATAAGATTATAGGGGTGGGGAAAAACTATTCACTTGAGTATTATGATTCTTTTTTTTTTTTCCTTTTTTAATTGATTTTTTTTACTAAAGATGTTGGTGTCATATGAAACTAGACAAACTAAGGAGCCTTTGGTAGCACAGACCACATGACGTTACGTTAGACTCAGTGAGATCAGGTCATGTGAGGAACCTGGAGCCGTGAGGCAGCAGAAAGCATCAGGATTCAGTGAGGAAAAGCAGAGACAGTGTGAAGCAACATGAAGCGTGTGATCCGTGCAGCGTGCCAACAGGCAGAACGTGCAAAACTCCTGTCCAGAATGTGAGCGCCTGTAAACACCAGCACAGGAATGTAATCTGACCGTGGAGATAAGGCGCTGAGGTAAACAGGGGTGCGGTGTGTTCCTCAGACCCGGAGCTCGGCCCGGCTGCGGAGGAGGTGCTGTCCCGCCTGCAGATGGACCTCCTGCTGCCCTACTCCCTTCTCCTCCTCCCGGCCTCCTCCCAGGCCCGGCTGCCCGACTCCTGCCTCGCTCTGGGCCTCCGCTCCGCCGCCACCCGCTGGTTCCTGTTCTCCGACCCGCAGCAGCTGCAGGACGCCAGGAGCGAGCTGACAGCGCTGCTGCAGCCATGTGACCAGGTAGCCCCCCCACCCAAAAAATAAAAAAATAGAAATAAAAAATTAAAAATAAAAAACGTTGACACTGTCAGAAATGAACTGTCTGACTTTATTAGATACTGGAAAACTGTTGAAGTGACCATCTTAGAATAAATATCTAAATAAAGGTATAAATAAATCTGAATCACCAAACATCAAACTCTGAGTGATTAATAAATAAATCTGGAACTGAAATTCAAATTCTAGTATGTAAAATAACTCAGTGGGTGGGACCTCTTTTTATTTTTGGAGGAGTTTTTCCGCTCAAAGTCAGTAATTGTAGCTGAGCAGCCTGATGTTATAAAGGAGGAGACAGACTTACAGCTGCTGTCAGCTGCTTATTCCCTTTTGGGACAAAGTCATTTTGTGGTTTTTATCCTAGTTCTGCCGATACTAACAGTTTGTAAAACGTCCCGTCAGCGCAGATTAATCGGTATGTTTCTTGGAACCTGATTTCAGAACCTGATTTCAGAACCTGAGCTCTTGGAGTGGAATCGATTTTGATTGGTCAGACTTTAACTTCACGACACCTCCACACATACACTCTCTCTCTCTCTCTCTGGACAAACAAAGAGGTGCATGCTTTGTCAGTATTTGCAGAGAATAAAGCACCTGAGTCTGTCCCAGGTTAGGGAGAGTTTGGAAGCTCAGGTCCCCCTCGGCTCTGCACAGAGCTGTGAGGTCCTGCAGATTTCAGACGGGCTTTTGTCCAGAAACCCTGAGCTGCAGCTCCTGCCTACACCTGAGGACCCTCTGTGTGTGTGTGTGTGTGTGTGTGTGTGTGTGTGTGTGTGTGTGTGTGTGTGTGTGTGTGTGTGTGTGTGTGTGTGTGTGTGTGTGTGTGTGTGTGTGTGTGTGTGATCAGCTGCTGATGAAGATCTGCTCTGTGCTTCAGCCTGCAGAGCCTCCGGTCGGCCCGCAGCCTCCTCAGCTCCTCCTGCGCTCGCTGCTCAGCTCCTGGGAGCTGGAGGAGAGCCAGGGAGCACAGGGAGGCTTCCCTGCCCTGCTCCTCCCCACCTCCTCCCCCTCCAAGCCCCTGGACCCCCTGCTGGCTGACATCCTGTCCCAGGAGGAGCCTGGCCTCCCCTCCCTCCTCTTCCTCACCCACAGGCAGCTCTGGGTGCTGAAGGTGGACTTTGCAGCTCTGGCAGAGAGAGGCAGCACGGACCTTCACCTCTCCTCCTCCTCCTCCTCCTCCTCCTCCTCCTCCTCCTCCTGGTGCAGGCTTCTCCGGGTGCCCCTGGGCTCAGTTGTGCTCCACCCCCGACAGGGAGCTGCTCAGGTGGGGGACAGAGGCAGCAGCAGCCCCTGTCCCGACCCGGGACACCAGCGCAGGTAGAGAGTCTGCTCCTGTTTGGGTTGTTGAACCTGACGGAGCTCCACTGAGCTTTGATCAGAACTTTTAGAGTTTAATAACATACAAGTCAGACATACAGAGTGTTTAATTTGAAATTTTAAACTTAGCTTCTCAAATTTCTGTGATTTCATGTCACACAAATTTTAGAAGAACTTGTTAAGCAGGCTTTTCTTCAGTTAAACTTTTGCTTTCCTTAACTCGGTTTAATTAACTATTCATTCAATATGTAGTTTGAATTTTTTTAATGCACTTACTAAATATTTTGTACACAGTCTATCTCACAAGGCTTCAGTGTTCTTGGTTTATTTTATTACTCTAATTTTATAGTTGTGTGCTGTGTGTAATGTCACCTGTTCAGGACACTATGTCCAAACCATAGAACTGATTGATGAATTATTGTTTTATATTGGTATATTGGTGTGTGAGCAGGCTGAGCCACACGGTGGAGCTGCTGCTGGCCGGGCGGAGGCTGCTGCTGCTGTTCCCTCTGTCCCGGGACAGGCTGTCCTTCCTGGGGGAGCTGAGTGAGCGCAGGGCGTGTCTGGAGGGGCTGCGGAGCCTCGCCCTGCCCCAGACCTGCCGGCCCTGCCCCGTCCAAGGACACCACACGCAAGGTGTGGACCAAGGCTATTTTCCATTAGTTTTTATGTTTATTTTGTTTTGACTTTTTGTTTTCCATTTAAGTTTAGTTTTAATTAGCTTTTAAAGTGGGTTTGCTAGTTTAGTTTCATTTTTTAGTTTCCAAATACCATACTTATGTTTGAGATAAGATGGCAAACATGAACACTAAAGACATTTTCTCTGTAATCTAAAGTGTATCTTAGTTTAATAAACACACAACACAGTTTCAGTTAGTTGACTTTTTGTAACTTTTTGTTTATAATTTTTTTTTAGTTAGGAAATTGTTTTTTTCACACCTAGTTTTAATAATTTTGTTAGTTGTGGTTAACAGTAATAACCCGTGGGCTGACCACACTGACACTGGGTTCTCTGTAATACACTGATGTACTGAAGCTAAGTTGAAATTAAAGGAAACTAATTAAGCTGTTGAAATAAATGGCTGTATTGTTTATAGGACCGGTGCTCACAGCGGAGCCACACAGACAAACTCGACGTGTGTGAGATTCCCACTTGGCACGGGATTCAGACGCTAAACACTTTGTGGAAATGTCCTCCGTCCTAACCCTAACCCTAACCCACAAGACAGGACAGCTCCTGGTTTTCCTCTCCTGATATTACAATTTGGATATTTTTAGCTCATTGGTCTTCAGTTCAGTCTTTAGACATCCGTGTCCGTCCTCGTCTGGTCGCTGTGATTCATTACGCCGACGACACGCTGCTCTCCATCAGAGATCTGTACAGTTCTGTCACGATAGTTACCTGATCGTGTCTCTCTCCTCTTCTTTTTCGTGACGTGTCGACCCTGTTGACTCGTCCTCCTCCTCCTCGTCGTGTTTTCAGGTCAGCACAGATCCAGAGAGCAGT